>NC_054535.1:104681417-104848917 GCF_017654505.1 Polyodon spathula
AGGAAAAAGGTAAGCACCTAAAATTTAAAAATAATGAGAGTCCAAAAAACAAGATTAAAAAAATAAATAATAAAAAAACAGAACGTCACAAAAATGAAGGGTCAAGCAGGGGGGAGAAATGTAGAACTGCCGGAATGACCTCATTGCGGGGAAAAGTACGTAGTCCAGCCTGAATTATCTCAGCTCCAACTCTGGTTTCACCACTCAGGATCCTAGTCACCTCCAGAAGCCATCATGGAGTGCAGATAGTAGGGTAAGTAAGTAGGAGAAGACAGGAGGAGAGAGGTCTGAGGGAGTGGGTTAAAGGATATGGCTATATTCTAAAATCCCTCCTCTACCCGTGTAGGACCACCTCACACCACTGTGTCCGTGGCCTGGTGTCCCAGTAAAACACTGTACTTATCTCATTACTGATCAATCAGCACATCCAAGCCACGCCACTCTGAGGGAGCAGGGTCTCTCATATCTAATAGTGTCCTCTCAATGTTCCTTGGGGGGTGGTGTCCTCTTGGGGTGGATAGGTGATGAAACAATAAACAGCACAAAAACTAGTCCAGCAAAATAAAAGAAATGCACATACAAAACCAAGACCAAAAAGAAAAAGGTTTAAAAATACTAATACTAAAAATCAGCCAGCTACAGGGAAAGCGTGGTTAACAGAAAGACAGCACGACATTTATTCCTAAAACATAACTCTCCTCAGACCTGCACTTGGTTCGTCCTCTGCCAAATGCTTCAGTTTGCTGGGTTTCCCACTGTTCTGCTCCCTATTCTCATCCTGCTGCTCTGTCTGCCTGCCTGCTTGCCTGCCTGCCTGAAGTGTGTGTGTCTTTTTCTGGTCTGATCCGTTCTCTTTTTTCTCTCCTTTTATTCTTAATTCTCCCCATGTTAAACTGCAGCAGGCACAGCTGTACTTATTTATGTTAATGTTCAGCTTATATATATATAAAAATTATATATGTAGAAAATTTGTAGAAAAAAATAATAAGTGGTCACAATAACAAAGTGTTTAATAGAAAAACTTTCAAAAGTGTCTTCAAACAAAAATATCAAAAATAAGTAATAGTAACAAAAAAAAACACACCATGCACTCACAAGCTAACAAGCAAGTTAGTCACAAGGGTGACATACCTAAAGAAGCTTTGCAGGCTATGGATTTAATGCAAGACTTTATATCACCTGCATTATCCCTTTCAGTTCATTTCTTTCCTGTTTAATGTCCTAGTATATGCGTTCTGTGTGATTCCCTACTGTTGTTTTTGTTATGAAAGCAAAAATAGTTTCTGAAAAGACTCAGATATAACAGAGAGTATGTGGTGGGGAAGCATATTAATGTTACTCTGTATAATGAGGTGGGGAAGCATATTAGTGTTACTCTGTATACAGTAGCACATAATTATTGGTCAACTCAGATATGCTTCCCCACCTTCCTCACAATTTGCCCAATCAGCAAGCAATGATCTATGCAGGGACAGCAGTAGAGAGTCATACAGAACACAGGCTAGGTTATTAAACAGGAAAATGTAGATACTATTAAGTTGCCTTTTAATTTTACTCCTGTAATGTTGCTTGAATAAAGAACGGGAAGATGGATAGGTGGTAGAAACTGATTTTGTTTATATACTGTACGAAACACCTGTTTGTTCACTAAACCTCATTTTGTTTGTTTTTGTTCACTAAAATATAGGAGCAACAGAGTCCAATGTTTTTCCTTATCGAACTGAATTGGTTTCCATTGACATTGAAAATTCCCTGAGATACTGGGCTAAGTGGAGCCAGTTTGCATACTGCTGCATGTTAGAGAGAGTCACTTACAGGCCATGAGCAGCTCACAGTGTATTCTCTATTTCCGTAATTCTGCAATCCAGCCAAACAGATGTGATGGCTTACTCGAGGTGGCAAGCTTGGATGTACTTAATTTGAACAAGGTAACTGACTGCCGCTAGATCAAGCACTATGTGATGTGCAATGCAGAGGGGAGGGACAATGAAATTGGTTTTGGCATGATGCTCAGGTGGTCTGTCTAAAAGCCATTACCTTCCAAAATTATTATGATTCCCGCGGCTCACTTAGGCTGTCTGTTGCCCAAGGCTGACCTGGGCCAGTGAGGAATTAGAGCTGACAGTTCAGAGGTTTTTTTTTTTTTTTTTTAACAAGCAGTTGTGTGTGGGGATATACACACAGAGGGTATATTCTGCAGGGCAATCCAGCTGAACTCTCTGAAATAATGTGATCTTGCCAGAGGAGACCACTGTGATCCACTGCAGACAGGTTTCATGTTGTTTATTCAACACAAATAAAACTGTTTTTTTCCACAAATAATTGATTGTTATTTTCTCCATCTCTGGAGGATAACCCACTATTCTTATTTTCCTCTTTTTAAACAAAAGCTGCAGATATACTGTAGGTTTTGATGGACTGGAACCTGTGATCGGTGGATACAGAACCATGCTAAGGTGCTAAGTGCTTTTGCTGGTCAGTATTACAGTATTTAAGCAGTAAGTGCTGACCAGCATGCAAAAGTGTACAGCAAACCTGCAGTGGGTGCATTGTAATACAGTACGGGTTCAATTGGTAAAAGCTTTACGTTGAATCTGGGTTACGGTTTATTGAACTCAAATAATATTTTTATTTTAATTATTTGCAAACAGAGAAAAGCATGTTTATAGCTATGTTATATTGTACTAGGAGGTATAACTTATAAGGCAAGTGCTCTCCCTAGTGGACAAAGCATGAATGATCTTCATCACAATTAATAAAGAGTATGTACTGTAACTTCAAATGTCATTTCAGTAGCTTTTTACAGTTATTTTACAATTCTCTGTTGTCATTTTGAGAGGTTCTGGGTTCTGTTGCTCCAATAGTACGTTTTAGCATTGTTCTTGAATCTGCCTTTACTTTACCAGCAGCTTGACTGGAGAATCCTAAACGCTGGGACTGGGAATCGTTTTCTCATCCAGCCACTTAGAGTACTCCAGACAAACTCAAAGAAAGCCCAAAGCCAGGTAATACAGGTGATATTGATATGGGAGCAGTAGAGCCCAGAATGACTGCAAACACCATCAAATAATACATCATTATAATTTAGAGATTTAGCATTTTGATGAACTTATTAAGTGTATGAAGTAACCCAACATGATGCATAGACCATTCTAGTTTCTGAACTATATATAAGAAAGTTAGTGGGGATGGATAGCTGTCAGTACAGAAGCAGACCACAGCAACCCAAACCAGGAAAGCCATCGCGGATAAAATTGAAATGGTGGAAATGACAAATGACTGCTTCCTAGGCACTGACTAGAGGGGTGGCATGCCTTGATTTAGTCTTTTCAAATAATGAAGACAGAATAACTAAAACAAAGGTCAGAGAACCACTGGCAAACACAGACCACAACATGGTCTCATTTGAAGTGCTTTTTAAAACCCCAAAAGTAATGACTAAAGCTAAGGTTTACAGTTTTAGAAAGGCAAATTATGAAGGTATGAAACAGAGACTAACAGAAGTAGATTGGAGTAAAATAGAGAAAACATCCACAGAAAAAGGATGGTTGTTCTTGAAAAATGTAGTACAAGAGGCGCAAAACTATTAATTCCTAAAGTAGACAAATCTAAATGTAAAACTAAATTGCCAAAAAAAATATTCAGTGAAAAAAGACACTTTACAGAGTATTTAAAAGGGACCAAAAGCAAAGTACACAGAAAGAGTACACGGAACTGCAAACGCAAGCCAAAAAGGAAGTTAGAAAGGCCAAGAGAGAAATAGAAATGAACATTGCTAAGGGGGCTAAAACCAATTCCAAAATGTTTTTCCAATATTACAACAGCAAGAGAACATTCAAAGAGGAGGTTAAATGTCTAAGAGATACAAATGGCAAAATCATAGACAAAGGAAAAAAAAATAGCAAATATAATAAATGATTACTTTTCACAAGTTTTTTGTTGTTGAAGCTGACACCCTGGGATCCTTCAAGAAGCTGCTTGATGAGATTCTGGAATCAATAAGCTACTAACAACCAAAAGAGCAAGATGGGCCGAATGGCCTCCTCTCGTTTGTAAACTTTCCTATGTTCTTATGTTCATTCCTTTAGGTTTTTTGAGGAAAAGGGGAAAAAAATCAATTAGCTATAACATAGGGTGTGTTTTACAGAATGTACTTCTACTAAAACTGCACACACCCTTCAAATAAACATGGAGTTAATAAAAAACAGCACACTGTCAGTATTCATTGGAGACTGTTTTTTTTTTATCTCAATGTGTGATCTGAACTGGGGGGGGGGCTAAGGCCCCCTTGGCGCCGGCCCTGATTTTTCTGTTGTTTATTGTCATTTACTGAAGATTGACTCCCTTTGCTGTTCTTTTTTTTTTAATTATCTGCAGCACACAACAGTACAATTTACATTTCTAATCAATTTTAATCTGTTTGATGTACAGCAGGGTTTGGTAAGAAAAGTTCAAGTATATCTCTTATCTTTGTTGTGCCTGAATGCAAGTGACTGGATACAATGCATTCCTCATTATTCTTTACATATGGTGCTTTGGTATTTATTTTGTGTCACGGAACAGGCTAGTGTAAATTCAGCAATGAAAAACAGTAAGAATTTTTTTTTTAATTCCTCTTTTCAACAGTCTCTCTAGGGTCAAACTAATAGATTGTGTATCTAAGTGATTCTATACCATCTGTTTTTCTTACCCCTCTGATATCCTATTGTGTGATTTCTATTATATTCGCTGTTGAGTTTTTCTTTAGATCGTTACTAATCTCAATATTTCCTTTTTTTCCTATAATGAGTCATACTTGAAGAAAGGATTCCTAAAAGATACATTTTCTGAAATTAGGTGGTTTTATAAATGGGCACTGGGGGAGTGGAGCTGTAACGTCTGCCTCGTCTCTATCTGTGATTTTATAAATATATTTTTCATTTACTGACTCACAGTTGCAAAGGGTGCAGAAATATAAATAAAACAGTCAGTAATAATGCAACCACACCATCCTCCTCAGGGAACTAGCCTGTAAATTCCAGTAGGGGCCTTTACAAGTGAATTAAACCTTGTAATGCCGGCACAGAGTCTGCTTTCTGTGACTATGCCTAACCCTGTTCCTCTTACAACTTGACCTACAGAAGAAATCATTCACAGCAGCGGCCAGTTTTATGGTTACTCAGAGAGCCTTGCTTACATGCATCCCCAATTGCTTCTTTGTGTGGCTGGTTGGTTATAAACAGTGGCTGCAGCCATTCCACACAACCTCTAAGCATTGAGGTTCAGTCCAAAAGAGAGGAATATATATATATATATATATATATATATATATATATATATATATATATATATATATATATAACGTTATCAAAGCACATTCTCAGAAGTGTAAGTGAGAAATGTGCTAAAATTCTTAATCTAATCCACTATAGGAAATGGACCAAAAATATTAGATGTTTGGCCAGAACATTGCACTGCTTTCAACCTACCGGCTAATGATTTTGAACCAATCAAAACTTGCAAAACTGAGCAGGTTGCTGGTTTATGGTGTTCATACTGAGCGTACCAACCTGAATATGTGATTTATCAGAGATAACGAGGTGGACTGCATCTGACTGTATTGGTCTATGTGGAATACACTGATTACAAAACAAATTAAACACTTCTTTAGTGCTTTATGGGTTGTAGGAAGAAATCACGAAATAGAGTATCCTGTATCTTACAATATAAAGTTATTATTAGTAAGATAAGACCCTTGTTGTTTTTTTTTTTTTTTTTTTTTTGGTTTATTCCCAGTGATCAAAATATATTCTGTTCTGAGTTGTTTGAGGTCTGTTACAATGCAATTGCACTGTTTATCAATCAATATTCAAGCAGATTAAGAGATTCATTAAAAATGAGCTAAAAACACAATGACATGTGTTGGGATTACCATACAGAATCCTCAAATGTGTTTAGGTAGCTGCAGTAGGCTTGTTCTTACTGACATCTTATTTACAGAAACATTCAGAAGCAAGACAGGTCAAGGAAATCAATGACGTGTCGCATTAAAATACAATCAGATAAATAACTAGGTAAAGTAACCAATGGATTAGTTTAAATGCATTTATTAATAATGAGTGTGCGTATGCATCACTAGTAATTAAAAGCATCGGTACCAGTATCTGTAAATTTCCATCATGTTCTGTTACTCTGTACTGACACAACAACCATCTGCATAAGCAATACATAAAAAAACCTTGCTTTTAATATAGTCCTTCACAAATTAACTAGTGCAACAGTTTGTATTCAAACCAGCATCACTGTCAATTACACTATGTAACATAATTTTTGTTCCTGGGTAGTAAGTGTTATTTCCTAATTGCTTATGCCTCAAAAGTATAGAAAATGGCTATTATTCCCCAGAGACTTTGCTTTTGTGACCAGGACAGTGATATTTTGAAATTTACCTATTTCCAATGAGAAAACGGGTGAATTTGTATCTTTTCGTTCACATAAAGTCAGAAAAAAACAACATGTGAATCCAAATTAACATGTATTTATACTAAAGTAATACAAAAATGACTACAAAAGATTTAGCAGTGAGTAGTTTTTCGAGATTTACGATTATACTGTAAATCACTTTCCCCAAATGTAGTCTCCCATCATGTTCTCTTTATACTGTCCTTGGTAGCAGCGTTCAAAGTCCAGTATATCCTGGTGGAAATGTAGTGCTTCTTGGGGAATTCATTGCACTCCAGGATCTTCTTTATCTGGGGTCCGACAAAGACACCGGCTTTGATCTTTGCCTCAGACAGCTTAGGGAAGAAGTCTTGAAGGTACTTGAAGGCTGCCGACTTCTTATCTAGAGCTCTAACAAATTGTTTCATAAGGCCCAATTTGATGTGCAGTGGTGGCATCAGCACCTTCCGGGGGTCCACCAGTGGCTCCCACTTGACGTTGTTCCTCCCCACAGAGAACTCGGTCCGCTGTGGCTAGTCCCGCCTGTGGTAGTGCGCCTTGGTGTCCCTGCTGTCCCAAAGGCAAAGATAACAGGGAAACTTGGTAAAACCGCCTTGGAGACCCATCAGGAATGCCACCATTGCAGCCTCTTGATGCCACCTCAGAAAAATGCAGATGTGTATCCACTTAGGCAGTTGGAACTAAACTGAACTGGTGGGCTTAAGGCCCCTGTATTTATACTACTATTTATATTACTGGAAAGTTCTAGAAAGTTCTAGAAGTTACTCCAAGTTTACTCAGCACTGAATCTATCTGGAATGTTCTGGAAAATAGGTAAATTTCAAAATATCACTGTCCTGGTCACAAAAACAAAGTTTGTGGGGAATAATAGCCATTTTCTATACTTTTGAGGCATAAGCAATTAGGAAATAACACTTACTACCCAGGAACCAAAAAAATAAATACATAAACAACGGTGTTACCAAGGTGGACAATTACTGCTGACGCAACCTGACTTAAAATTAGGACTGTCACAGTGTCTATAGGATCCGGATTCTTAAGAAGTATGCATTGCGGACGCCTTTGTGAACATATGTAAATAGAGAGAGTGATCTTCCTAGAGAACCCAAACTTTGTCAGGTACAGTACAATTTAAGTTAAATTCAACTTATACATTTTTAATATATTGGCAGAAACCGGAAAAACAATGAACAAGTTTTTTATGGAACAATTTAACACAAGTCAATGTTTTATACCAATCCCCCCCCCCCCCCCCCCGGAAATTTTTTGTGTTGTAAACTGCTGATAATGTCACATTCAACTAGTTCCTTCAACAGGTGCCGTTAAAAAATCTGTCGCCTACATTTTTGTTTAATGGATTTTGATTTTAAGTCAGGATTATAAAACAATATTTTATTGGAGAATAAACACAGTTCACATCAACGTGTATTATAGTGTTTTTCACTTACTAGATTTTACACTCAGTGCTGCTCAGAGCTTTGATTGACATCTCTCAGCTGGCACTGAGTGTTAGACAGGGAGGCAGTTTGACTGCCAACGAAAATCAGGCTGGGAAAGAGATCAAACCCGTAGCACTGTGAAGAGAAGCAGGTTTAAATGTACCTGGGTTGAGTACTATTTATAACTGCCACAGAATTATGCTTCACATGAATGTGGGGTTGCAGGAACTCCATGGTCCAATGTCTGCTTGACCTTTGGTGGTAGTTGCAATGATTTTTCTTTCAATCAAAGGATCATTTTCTTAGCTGCATGTACAGTTTGCATAGCTTTACATTCTGACTAGGAACTCAAGCCCTGAATTAGCTATAGCACCCGGAGTGTACCAATGTGAAATTTCCCTTCCCAGTCACAGATCACAGCCCCTCCATATGGGAAAGATGGATGGGTCTTGCTCCTGAATCACTGGCACACGCTACAGGCGGCACAGTGTACTCCACTAGGAACATCCCAAGAGCCAAGTGTAATAGTGTAATAATGCATCCAAAATAATTTGGCAGCTGCATCTAATAATTTACTTCTCTTTTTTAATGTCCCCTGTGTTAAAATGCACTCATGCAAACCAATTAAAGCATGGCTTGTGAATAGTAATCAAATGGTTTTGTGCTTTGTACCATGGCTGCTAGGGCTGCCAGATTTGGGCAGCATACTTGCGAATGCCAGCAATGGAAATTGCTGAAGCCTGAGATTGCTGGAATAATATGAAATGCCATAGAATAAGGTTAAAAGCGCTAGATTTGTATGTAGAGTACAGCCAATGGGAATTCCAGATGTGTTAGTACATGCTTGGCTACGATGTAAATTATTATGATTTTTTTCTTTTAAAGTAAATACATATTAAAGTATGAAAACTGTACTTTAGTGATGGGTAAGAATTGTATTGCTGGATCTATTCACAGCAACAACCACATTAAAGACATATGTAGTAGTCCTCCACCCTTCTGCTCAGTAAGATTTGTTATGCCATTATCCAAGAATTCATATAGTAAGATTCATGACCTGGCTGTGCAAAGTTGCTGGTCAGCTCTGGTGATTCCACAGGGAGCCTTGCATTGGTTCTGGGTTAGGGTGCCTAAATCGTCAGGGACCGAGTCACCTAATTGTGCTACAGCGGCCCCTGATGGCAAGGGCTGGACTTTGTCATCCAGGGACTTGTAGAGGACCGATATCAGATGTGAGCTCCTATGTGTTAAAAGGCGATTAGCTTGATGGTGGCATTGGACGGATCCCACTTACATTTAGTTCCCCAGGTAAAGGCAGATTCATGAGAAAATTGTAATGGCTCAGAATTGGAGCAACTAAGGACTTTCACTGGTGAGGTGGTAAAGACTATGCCAATAAGTAAAGCTGCTGTGAGGCATTAGAAAAAAGTTGTTTTCAGAGCTTTTCGTACTTGTTTTTGCTGTTAAAGTCAAAAGGTTGATGACTGAAAACAAACTTTAATCATTTTCAGAAGAGTAATGTGATATTGCAATTGTGATATTGCACAGATAGGAATAGGTTTAGAAAATACCCAGGCACCCAAGCAAACATAAAAGCTGTGATTGTTCAAGAGAGCATTACAATTGAGTCAGTCTGCCTAACTCTAATGGGCAGGCTTTACTGGTTCCCCTATGATCATTGTTTGCCAAAGCTCACTGTGTTGATCCACAGTTGGCAGCAGATAATTTTGCAACCCCCTTCTACAGTATTCATGATTGGCATCTGCAAGCTGTCCTTATCTTTCAATCCAATGACCTTCCCTTCTACAGTATTCATGACTGAGATCTGCAAGTTTTCCTTATCTTTCAATTTAATGACTTTCTGATGCAGGCAATAAACCGTCCAGCACAATAATCTGATAACCCATTGTCTTACTTTAGAAAGTAATATTCACGTATTTAACTCTGAGCACCTGGCACCACAGCAGCCTGCCACTAATAGCATTATTACAGCTGAATTAGGTAATTTCCTCTTGTGCTCCAGAAACCAGCAATATGAAATAGTACACATATTCTGTTTATTACATTTTACATTACATAGACCTGACTAAAATCAAGTAATTAAAGTTGCTTTGGCATCTTCCAGATAAACTAATAATAAGTATCAGAGCACAGCAGGACTGTGTTTGCAAAGTAAATTTATATACCTAATAGGTTGATGGGAACTTGCCAGTAATTGGATTGCAGATTGACTAAAGAATACATGTAATGTAATAGGAACTGTATTAATGGTACTACAGATTTCCTGCCTGAAAACCTTGCAAGCTTTATATTCATGTGACACTTTTTATTTTATTTTGTTCTGTTCATTTTAACCAGTTAAACAGGGCATGACCACAGACTTACAGTTGCATCATGCGTATTATATGTTGGTTTCCTGATCCACCTAGGCACTATGACTTGCCTAGTCTTTGCTGGCTAAGCCGATACAACACTAACAGTCAACAGCAGTTCACTCTATTTTCTTTAGGGAAAGACTTGTGTAAATGCTATATAGTGAATGTACCTGTTTGTCATGTTTTGAAATTCAGCCATACTCTTCGAACAAAAAGGGTACTGTTTTACATTAGCCAAGCTTCCACTTTTAGAAGAAGAAAGATTGGATCAGGAGGGTGAATTGCTATCCAACCAACACCAGTTTAAAAAATATGCTAAATAGGCTGTCTCTATGTTTTCAGCTTTGTATGTAATAAGCAACTGCCTTCATACAGAAGAAGTTGTCCTATAAAATTATTATACCCTGCTATAGGAAACTTAAGATTCGTTTATTAATTTAAAGGTGTTATAGGTAACATAGTGCCATTATACACTCCCAGGCACTCATCATATAATACTAGACGTCTTTTTAAAACCATGGATTTGGCCAGTAAAAGTAGCAATCCTACTGTGGTAACCTCTTTAGATGCAGAGAAGGTTTTCCATAGGGTTAATTGATCTTTTATATTTATGGTCTTTTATTTGGATTTAGGAAATGTATTCTCGATTGGATTAAGATGTTACATTGTGTGACCCTGAGCAAGTCACTTAATCTCCTTATGCTCTGTCTTTCCGGTGAGACGTTGTTGTAATTGACTCTGTAAGTCACCTTGGATAAAGGCGTCTGCTAAATAAGCAAATAATAATAATAGTTCCCCCGTATGCCTCGGTTATTATAAGTGGGATTATTTCCCAGTCCTTTAAACTCTTCACAGGTACCAGACAGGGCTGCCCGCTCACTCCTCTGTTATTGTCTCTTTTTATTGAACCCCCTCCCATTGCCATACATCAGGATACCCTATCTCAGGAGTTGTATCTAGAAATATACATCGTAAAATACATGTGTATGCTGATGATATGTCACTATTCATACAGCACCCTCATAACACATTGTCGCCTGTTCTTGAGCTCTTTAATGACTGTGGATCGATTTCAGTTTATATGATGAATTGGTCTAAATCTGTATTGCCTCTAAATCAGTTTAGAAGGGATGCTTTAGCCTCAACTCTCCCTTTCATATGGTCTCCTAATGGTATTAAATATCTAAGAATCAACATATCCCTTCAATTTGATGAACTGCTTAATTGTAATCATGTTCCCCTTCTAAAATCCATCACTGAAGATCTTGAAGCATGGAATTCCCTTCCTCTTACACTGCTGGGATGGTTGGTGGCCATGCAGAAGAATATATTACCAAAACTTAACTATTTATTACCAATGGTTCCAGTTTACTCCAAAACTAGGTGGTTTAATACCCTTAATCAGGCCATTAATACAATTTGATGGAAACATAAAAAAGCAGGATTAAATGATCTACACTTCAAGTCCAAATACCAAGGTGGGTTAAGAGCCCCTGATTTTTTTTTTTAAATACTTAATTGTTTTCCAAATTACAAAATTAGCAAAATGGCTGGATCCTCAAAATGGTTGGATCATCACGATGATGCTTCCCCAGCTTGGGTAGATCTGGAAGATTTAGACTGTGGATCTACATGTGAGGGTCTTGCCCTGTGTTCCTGTTTCAGTGACCCATGTGTCTCTGCTAGAACTAAAGCATGGTTAAGAACCCATAAAATTACTAAATAGCCTGCACCCGTCTCAATGCTCTCCCATTCGGCACAAACCTGATAGCAGGTAAACCATTTCAGTTTCTCTCCTGGAGGCAAAACAGTATTTCCCATCTAAACCACCTTTTTGAGAATAATTTATTTATTTTTTTAATCATTTGAGAGGCTGCAAGAAAAATATTGCCTTCATAGAAACTCTTACTTTCAATATCTTCAAATGAGGCAGCCTTTAAAAACGAAACTATCCACCGCACTGATACGTATGTCCCCCTCTGCTCTGGCTCGGAGTGTTTTAAAATACAGACGGATGGATCAATGTGTTTCTAATATATAGTCTGTCTTGACATCCAATCAAGGGGAGATTGTTGCCCTCATTAATGAGTGGGTGAGGGAGCTTAAATTGTCATACGATTCTGCTTTCTGTGGTAAAATATCCAGCAATTCTCCTTCAGTTTCTAGGAATGCTAAAGTGAACCTTATCCAATTTAAGGCTCTGCACAGAGCACACCCTTCCAGCAGAAGGTTGTTTCTGATGGGTCTTTCTGACACCCAAACATGCCAGTACTGTTCAGGAGATGAGATAGACAGCTATGTCCATGCACTATGGTGCTGTCCAATAATAGAAACATTTTGGAAGAAGGTCCTTAACACTCTATCTTCTATCTTTGGCAGTGTCATCCCTGCTTCACCTGCGCTATGCTTACTAGGTGACCTTTCATGCTTTGACCTTCAGTAAAAATGTATTAATATGCCTTACAATTGCAAAAAAAGCTAATTTTGCTGCACTGGAAAAGCAGAACTAACATATCATTCCCGAATGGCTAAATATAATGTTTGATCATGCACTTATGAAGAGACTCAAACCAAGGTTACAGGGTAAATACAATTAGATTATTTAAATATAGGACCCTTTTTTTCATTTATCACTCAGGATTTATAATGCTTTTTAAGTATTTATTTCCACACTTATTTTTACTTTTATTTTATTTTTATAACTATTATTTTTTCTATACCAGGCCTGAATTTGGTACATTTCTACATGCATATGTTTGTGTTTATGTACATGCGTATGTGTATGTATCTATCTATCTATATATATATGTACTGTATGTGTGTGTGTGTGCGTGCGTATGTGTATGTGTATTTGTTTATATGTATGTGCACATTTATACACATGTGTTCAAGCATTTCTGTGTAGACATGGAACCTTATGGTTTGTTTTTCCTTATTCCCATTTTTCACATAATAATAATAATAATAATAATAATAATAATAATAATAATAATAATAATAATAATAATATCACTATAAACTCTAATACCCTGTAGTAAGGTTCCCTGTGGAGTATGTTGGTTTTGTGGGAGGGTTTTGTTGTGAGGGAACTTTACGTATTCTAATATAAAACTATATTTTTCTTGTATGTGATGAGTTCTACCTGCATTCATTCTCTCATCTCCCCTTACCCAACTTAAAATGCAAGCTTCAAAAGAAACTAAGAAGCAGTCTGCAGATCTGCTAGCCAGGGCCAGGAAGAAATTAACAAGATTGTTTTGATTAGATAAGGATGCCAAGCCAAGTGGCTCAAGAAAGTGTGTCTGTTTTTCTAAATGGTCAGACTCTAATAAAATGTCTGTCTCTAGCCCAGGTGTTAAAATGTCTATTGAAATTTATGAATAACTCTAAGTGAGTCAGATAATGTCTTTGAATTAGCTTTGCCAGTCAGCCAACCTTTAAAATGTTTAGATGAGTATACATAGTTTTCCTAAAACTTTCTAAATACAAGATTGACACTAACATTTTGTTCATAAATTTCTAACAATACCAAACACTATGCACATTGTGATGATTGTTGTATGTCAAATTGTATTTTGATAGCTGTCGGTATGATATTAAGAATTGAAAATATTTGTTTTGTGCCTTACAATGACATTTGGCACATACATGGTTAAATCTGTAAATTTCAATTTAAAATGAACAAATAGTACTTTATAACCAAATATAATTTGTGTTACTCAGGCTCTGAGTAGCCATATATAATAAGGTATGGAGTTATTCACATTTTGTAGGCGACAAGACTATGAAGGTTTTATAGAGACAGGAAGGAGCACAGAGGAGTTATTAAAAAAAGAGACTTTTCTTAAGTTACCTTTTAAGAAGATATTTGATGGACAGCCTTTGAAGATCTTTGAAGATCATGGACACACCTTTTTCTAAGGACAACTGCCAATGAGGTTACATTTTGGGTCAATCCCAAATGATTGGCTGCTGTCTCAGAACACCCATCTCATGCCAATTTTAAAAGACTGGAAATCGACTGATTTCTGGGGTCTTGATTTTTCCATCCCTTCAAGATCTATTCTGGACCTATTCTTTGAGAAATCATCTATAAAGCTGGAAGCTACAGAAGATGCCTTGTTGGAGAAAACCTTCAACTTAAGAACTTTGATCTGCCTTGGAACTAAACTTTGAATTGAACTGTGACCAAAAGTAAATATCTTTAAAGAGGATTAACTGCAGTTGACTTTCTATGCGGGATTTTAAAAGAAAACTTGACACGTTGTTCTCGGAAATCTAACAATTTCCAACGAAACTCCAAGACTCTTAAATCAAGTTTTGCACATTAATGGACTGTTTTTACAACTTGCAAAACTTTGAAACATTCCTGCTCTTAAAACCTTTTTTCAAGCTCCACAAGGGTAAATATATAATTCTTAACCTATCAAGAGTTGTCTACAGCTGCTAGATTTAGAATATCTATTATGTGTTGTCTTTGCTTATCCATGTGTGCTATATAATAAACTAGTTAAAAATCATTATTTCTTAAATTGTCTGTGTTTTTTTTGTTTGAAACAAGGTGCACTTTTACAGAAGGTAAGCATTCATGATTTAATCAATTAAAATTAAGCCAGAACTGCGACTTACTATTGGAGTAAGGTATTGCTGTAGTTTATAGCATAATTGGTGAACTATAGTGACTAAGTTTAATAATAATTTGTGAGGAAACCATGTTGTGATATGACCTTAGATGTAAAAACATAAAAGATACACGACATCGTCTGTCTTTACTATTAATTAAAAAAAAAAAAATTACACTCAGTGACTAAAGGCTGGTATACCCATCATTCTTCACCATGAGAAGGGGTGTTCCCTTTGTCAGCACATGGGCCTACTAGAGGGTTACAGTGGTCTGCAGTGGTCACCTGGGTGGCTGTATTTGACAACTTAATCTTGTCTTTGGGAAGGAAGAAATACATGCTATCTGTACTGTGCTGTGTATACAGGGATAACAAATCATCTGCAAACCATCTATTAGTAGCTGTGCAGGCTGTAGGAATTATGGTTGCATAACATTGTCAAATGCATTTAAACATGTTGTATACATTATTACTGCTTTCCCCTGCACCAGATCAAAAACTATGTCAAAATGGGCAGGCAAAAATCTGGACTGATTCAAGTTGAGGGTCTGTTTCTTCTTAAAGTATGCAGTTCTGTACTAGTCTAGATCTGTGGGGCTCCATGCTCTGACTGGGATGAAATGGTGATTATTTTAATAATGTTATGGAAATCTAAGGAGGTACAACCATGCTGTGAACATCCCAAAGGATATTTTGACCTTACCAGCACTGGTCTACTACACTTAACAGAGTGATAACCATGGCTTTAAGGGTCATTACCATTATTTCAAAATTGACATTTCAACACTTTTTTTCACATACCCTACTGTATTAGGGCTTGTCATCGTCCCATTTTATAAATTAGTTTACTACAGCATCATTGCAAATCAACTCAACTTTCACCCTGATGGCGATGGCTGCTGTTAAGAGGATAATGCATCCATTTACTACCATGTCTAAACTGTGCATGAAAACTTCAGGTATCTTCCATGACCCCACCTGCTGATCTCAATCCAATTCAGCATGTTTAGGGTGAAAATCAATGACACATTGATCAGCACAATCTTACTCCTACCTCTCTGCACCAAGTGCATTAAATGTGCGTGGATCCATCACCTTGTGGAGTCTGTGCCAGGTTGTGTGTGTGTGTGTGTGTGTGTGTGTGTGTATATAATCATCATCTTCTTCAGCTTTTTTAATCCACTATTGGTTGAAGACCTCCTCAAGATTCTTCCACAAAAGCCTGTCTGCTGCGTCTCTCATCCACGTTGCTCCGGCGTGTTTCCTAATTTCATTTTGCATTCTTCCAGAGATGGTCTTCTTGGTCGCTTTATCTCTCTTGGGATCCAGTGTAGTATCTCCTTGGTCCAGCGATGGTCTGTTCTTCTTGCTACATGCCCGGCCCACTGCCGTTTCAGGTTTTTTTTGCTCTTATAATAACAGTGCATACTTTTGTTTGCGCTCTTAGCCATTCCTTCCTTTTCCTGTCTCGTCTTGTTATTCCCAGCATGCATTTTTTCATACTCCATTGAGTTGTTTGTAATTTTTGACTCATTTTTGTATTGAGGGTCCAGGTTTCGCATGTGTAAGTTAGCACTGGCAGCACGCATTGGTCGAAGACTTTCCCTTTTAGAAAAATGCTCTCTCTCTCTCTCTCTCTCTCTCTCTCTCTCTCTCTCTCTCTCTCTCTCTCTCTCTCTCTCTCATTTTGCTAATTTTATAAGTAAAACACTGAAAAAATGCATCCTCAAATTGATGTAGTCCTATTACCTACAGCTGCGGTTATGTGGTTAAAGATCTCTTCTGTTTTCAGAATTTGTTAGTTTTTTTTCATTTTGCTAAAGAAAATTAAAATCCACACACACACAAAAAGGTTTCAATCTATAAACTAGAACAGTGGCCCTCGAGATCTGTTCCAGTCCTGGTCTTTATTCCAACTGGGTCCCAAATTAGTTAATTACCTCTTAGTAGCTTAACTACATTAGAACCTGGAGTAAAAATCTGGACTGGAGTTAATCTTGAGGGACAGAGTTGAGTACCTATGTACTAGAATATGAGCATAGTGATGACCCTTTCCAGCATTCTGATATATGCACCATATACTGTCAGTTGTGCTGTGTCCTCAGTGAAACGCCCCTGTTGTGTAAAGACATGTTTATGCATGTTTGCTTGACCTGCCTTTAAAGTAAATTTGTGTGTTCAGGTTTTGTAAGGCTATTAATCTTCACTTCAGTAGTTTTCCATGTAATAAAAATCTTTTTTTTTTTTCCTCAGGAGACTATTTTTGTCTACTCTCTACAGTACATACTTAGAACAACTTTCCTGTGGTCCCAACTGATTTGTCACATACGCGCCCCCTTCTGGCACAGCAGATTTCATACGAACACTAGTTAAATTATCTGTAACTAAATTGTACAATTAATTAAACTACAAATACGACGTTTCTATATAGCTGTATAGTTGATGTTACCAGTATAACAAACACCCACTTAGAAACTTTTTTTTTTTTTTTTAATTATGTTATTGTCATCTATACGACGTGTTACTCAACTAGAATATAAGATTTTTGTGAAAGCGTGTCTATACTGTAGCTTTAAAAGCTAAGGTAGCACATGCATAGATGGGGGGTGATAAACATGTTGATTCCCGATGGAAACTGACATTTGTTGTGCCTCTCAGCTTATTCTTGCAACTTTGGTACACCTTATAGAGTGACTTCGTATAACGAGTGTAACTTTTTTCCTGAAAAGTCTCCAATGTTGTTCTGTTCAAAAAAATCCACCCTTCACCCCAAATACACTTATTATTGGAAGCTGTTCTGTTTTTTTTTTTCTTCATTTTTTGAACCGAATTAATAAAATGCACTGCAGTGAAATTAAATGGAATTCAACACTTTGTGGTCATTTGATGGAAGGAATCCACAAATACAATAAACCCCATTCATAGCAATACAGTTGCTTTTAAATATCCTCTTAAGAGTTACTATGATATAGATTAACTGTTATAGATTAATTTTAAAATGCATCAATCACATAATTACACACAATTTCCTTAAATACATTCTTGTCTAGTTCGGTGGTGTTTTTTTTTTTTTTTTCAGAAAATAGTCACTCTTCTCCTTAGCATGCTAATTTACCCTTGGACTGTTGATGAAACAGCAGATGTGTCTGGCGCGTGAACAATGTGTTTACTTTCTGTCTGGGGCGCGTACCATCACAGTCACAAATCAATCTGTGTTAAAGATGTGACAGTTCGTTTACCGAGTTCAACGCAACCTCGCCTGAAACAATGCGTGTAAGAAGTGTGCGTTGCATAAGACTGCTACGTATTAACAAGTAGTTGCCAGATTTTAGATGCACACTTGATCAAAAGCACTCAGTGAGAAAAAAAAAAAAATTCTGCATGGACAAAAACACGTTCGGGTCGGTCCAGTGTGTGTGCATTACATGTGTTTATGATTTTCTCACAAGTAACACTACTTCTCATAGTATGTTATTATGCTTTTTTTTTTTTTTTTTTTTTTTTTATTATTATTATTATTTATTATTATTATTATTATTATTATTATTATTATTATTATTATTATCATTATTATTATTCACCTGAGGACTAAGTTAAAGTTCATGGATACATCGCTTTTAGGATTGCACCCACTCGACTCCCCGTGCATTGATCGTGCTATAAATGCCAGATGTACCCAGCTGTCAGTTTGAAGTGCCACCTTACACAAGTTAAGCAGTTTCAAAGAAGACGCAACACAAATTTACACTGGCTACAACTGTGGCATTGACTGTGCATCCGAAGGAAGCTTGAATACTAGACCATTCATGCCTTGTTTATTATTTCTATCTTGGAGAAGAAAGTCAGGAGACCGGGATTCTGTATCAAGGTGAATGCATGGGTTGTTCTCCCCTAAGTGCATCTTGTTTTTCAAAATGCAGTTTTCTATATGGGGGTTTGTTTGCACAGTAAATAACAGTTCTCGAATTAAGGCGTATTGCTTGCTTATGACGTGGTTCCTCCTTTAACTTTGTGAAAAAATGGGTCCCCACCTCCCTGGGTTAGGACCACTGATTAACCAAGACGCATTCTGAACTTAACACACAGCTGAACAAGGTGAGCACACTGAAGTTTTATTTGGTTCTGTTATATACACGGATCTGACAATACGACCGCAGTATTAATTTATAAAACAGAATGTCTTAGAAGTTCAGAGAAGGACCTGTCATTTCAAGAGTTTTATGTATGCGTGTTAATGGTGGGATGCGCAGTACAGAAGGAACCGTTTCATTTGAGTGTGGATAAGTGTACATTTGAATAGAGTTTGGGGGGATTTTAGTTCATATTTGATGTACACTGTTGCCATATAGCCATTAGAACACTATCCAGAACGAAGCTTTACCTTGAACATAACATACACCTGTGTAGAACTACAGGGATTAATCGAGTAATTGATTCATGTATAGTATTATCGCGTATCTTAAGATGTACAACAGTGGTAGTAGTAGTAAATGTATTTGTTGTTGTAGTTGTATAATTAGATTTCGATGCTATGTTAAGTAAGGTATATGTTGTTTACAGATGTAAAGTGTGGCCGTTTTTAAGCATTCCTGGAGGTTATTTTTCATTGATTCTGTGGCTTGTCAGCTAAATCATACAAAAACGCTTGCATATGGCAGGAGAGTGAGTTGACGTGTGATGTAATATTCTGACCTCGACCTGCGAGATATTTTCCTTGGAACCTGTAGAGTATACAAGACGCGCGCAGCTGGGAATGCATATTCGGTGGTATCTAGTGTTCAGATCAGTGCTAGTCATTCGAGATGCAACGCAACAGATCGTCATAGAGATCTCCAGCTATCGTATAATAAACTACAAACAGCAGAGCCAAATCTAAATCAGATGTAATGCTTTTAAGGGGAAAAGCGCCCAATTTTATTATTGTGTTTTTGTTGTTCTTCTTTTTCTTAACGGTGTTACATTGAATCTCGTTCAAGTAGTCCGGCTCTAGAATATTTGAGTCGTGTGATAATAATCACATTTACTGTGATATTTTTACATGAATTAAGTATGAATCGACGTACCCTTCATAAATCCACATCAGTTGATATTGTATATTAATACAGTATACAGTATAATTGCTATGTATACAGTACTGTACCTATCTGAAAGAATGAATGTATTGTTATGATGGCGCAAACACCATGGAAGTTAAACCAACGCGTGCTGTACGCTTATTGAGACAACACACATTACAGGAAACCTATATCTGTTTCTCTGTCTATTAATGGATAGGTACACTGTTTAAGTCAATGTGTACATGCATACCAGAGTTTGTACCGCATTAAACTAAAAGGGCAAACAGATACAGTTCGTATTATAATTCGTATTTCTTTGCTGTCGACTGCAGCAAGGCAAATAATTATGCATTGTTGGACCCGTCCAAAAAAAGTAAGACGATGCACTATTGTTAACTAGCAGGGGTTCAAAAAGTGAAAGTAAGATTTAAAGGGGTTTTCAGCGCTCAATTTGCTTCTGTTGAGCTGTGGAGACTGTGTGGCTCCAGTCTGTAGCTGTATCGTGCAGGAGCTGAGCGGGTGAAAGACCGCTTGTGTAGTGCTTATGATGACTGCATGTTCTAACGATCGGGCTAACGATCTTATAAAGGGAATTTATACAAGACCTACACTTCTGTGAAGTGTAAGGAGTGCTGGAGGAAACAGCTGACTAAACAAATATTGGGGCAGAGTCTGTGTAACGGTATAAATTAATAATGCGCTTCTTTATTTACTGCATGAATGGGGACTTTTTGTGCAGTTCAGTGGGTGTAGTCCGCCATCTACTGGTCTCCGCAAAAGGAAAGAAGTCTTTCAAAATTGAGTATCATAACGGCAATCTTTCGCGTGTGCCCAGTACTGTAGTGGTATACAGGCCTGTAGTTGACAGTAAAATACATACATACATAGGACTACATGTAAAAAACGGATCGGTAGTAGGTCTATTCTAATAAAGCCGGACGATGTCAATACGTCTGCCTAGCTGTGGCTTATAATAGTTGTCCCGAACTGCATGCATGAGGGAAGGCAGCAGCAGGGCTGGTAGTTGACGTATTCACATACAAAGACAGAAGCCTGATATACGCGCCTTTGTGCAGCGGTATCGGCGCTGTGCTTCAGTGCGAGAGGTCCTGGGTGAAGCGCCTGTCTGCGGGAACCGAGATCGCTACAATATATAACACGGCTGACATGTTTGGCATTGTCAGCGCTGTATTGTAAACCTCTGTTTGCGAGAGAGAGATATGTCATTGTCTGTTTCTTCAGAGATGGAGCAGTAAATACGACAGGTATTATTGGTTGTCATACAAAGAGTGTTGCTGCATTTTAAAGGGGTGGCAAAGTCAGCCTTAAACAGGAAGTAAGTTGGAGCTGGCTTTAAATTGACTGCAGTATTGCAGCTCTGCAGATCAGAATGGCAAACATAAGTGACCACTGCACTTTGTACAGTAGATCAACAGTGCCCTCTTGTGGTGGTTCGGTGAATATATTCTGTCTGTCCCTCTCTTAGCATATTCAGTTATGTATAATTCAGATGCATTGTGAGGTAGCACAGCCTGGTTCCTTCAAACAACACATGATACGTTATTTATATCAGCAAGACCAGGGGTGAAACTCTGAACAAAGAAGTGCAGATACTCATATGCACAGCCAGGCGTAAACATTTTAAAATTGGAGACAATTTGAGTGCCAATGAATAAGAACTTTTAAAATGTATACATATCGGTACACAATACATTTGTAAATACAAAATAAGCCTTAAAAAATAACTGATCAGTTATAACCAATTCAGCACAAACAAGGAAGCTGAAAATACTGAAAGCATTGTATCCTCTGCATGTATGGCTCAGTCATGCACTGTAATAGAACACTTAAGATAAGCCTTAAATGACAAGCATTAAGAAGTATTACACTATACAGTAACTGCTGTAGAGAGGGAGTTTTGTTTCAAGATAAAAAAAGGATGATGTTATAAAAAATGGTATTAAAAAACAACTGTTCTAGGAAAAAATTATACTAAATTTCTAAGTCAAACAATACATAATAGCAGCTAAAATACCCCTCAAATCTGTATGTAACAGACACTATTACAACTACTAATAACATGCTTGACTTGGCCATTTTAATCTCTATAGTATTCTCAGCAATCATCCCTGTGCTTTCCAGACCCTGGATACTCACCTGCAACAGGACCTGGCCATGCTACAATAATAGCCGTGGATTAGAACATATATCCCTGTTTCTTGTTTCTTTTTTGTATTTTTTACTTATTACTTATCTTACAATAATATATTCTGTGTGTTGCTCTGTTGTGTTTCTACGCAGATTAATCACCGTGATCTATTCCATAAAAATAATTTTCAGGCAGAAACAGTATAAAAGTAGACTTAAAAAAAAATGTATCCCTGGTATTGTGGTTTCTGCACAATAAACAAAGTGGCAAAATACACATTTTTATAAAGTAATAGCATTACTGTGGTTTACTTCTGCTTTTTTTTTTAGATGTACACAGAACTAAAAACTCATGTTTAACTTAAATAAACTCTTCAAAATGTTTTAGAAAAGGGGGCATTGTACAAAGAAAAAAAAACACCTCAACGTTTTGGTTTTGGTTTATTACAATCCTCATAACAGAAAATACTAGGATCGCAACAAAACAAAACGTTGATCACTGTGCAGCAATGTTTGTTTCTAATATTTCAGATAGTTTCTCAGCCGCACTAAAGAAAATAAATATTACATCATAATAATCAAAATTACTCCATACTGCTGTTTCCATGTTTCACTGCTAAGGTCTTCTTTCATAGATCAATGAATGAGCGTTGACACAAAGAGAAATGTGCAGAGATTTGTGACTTTTGCCAAAATGGAATCTGATCAGAATGAAAGCACGGCCAGTCAACATGCAGTGATTATGCTGACATTAATGGTGGCCAATAGCAGCTGACAGAAACAGAAGCAGTATGAGGAAACAGAATGCAAGCAACACTGTGCTGAATGAAAGCGCATTTGAGAAATGTTGCGCTAGTGGACTGGGTGGATGGAATGCATCCATGTTGGATGAAAAGCGGATTAAATAAGTCCTGGTACTCAGTACTGGCATCAAAATAAGTCCCGGTACAGAGAACTGGTGAGTACCGGTAGAATTTCACCCCTGACCTAGACAATCCCTAAGACTGAAGTTTCCAACACATTACTACTGAGCATGAATAGGCTGTAAGTGTGATGATGTTTGTAAGATCTCTGCAGTTGTCCTGAGGCAGTTGCTGAGATGTCGTTTTATAAAGACAGATACAGTGCTGTACACACGCACACATTATGTCCACTATTTTGCAGTGGCAGGCAGGTATTTCATTTACTTTTCATCTGAGGATTCGTTTTCGAAATTCCTATCTGGGATATACTGTACAGCAGCACCTGTTGTGTTTGTTACCTATTGAAGAGGTTCAACAATTGTTTCAAAGCGAATATGAGCATTTTTTAAAAGCTGATATGAACACGATTACAAGATTTTTATGCTTTTAAGACCACCCCTGTAAAACAAACTTATAAGTGATGACCTCTGGAGAATGTACACATTTACACCAGGAATAGCATGGCACTTCAGGGTCCTGTGTGTAAATGAGACACTGCATTTAAAACGTAAATGAATACATCATATTGTATGCAGCATCGTAAGCAGAGCTGCCATTCTACCAAGGGTATAGCTGCAGTATTTATATCACTGCTTGGTATGTATTATTCAACCTCCAAATCTGTGTTACACGGCAAACCAACAGAGAAAATAAAGGAGTCTTTTGTACTTTACCAGAATTTTTACATGAGCATCTAGCTATGAGAACACGACCTCAGTGTTCTCATAGCTAGGTATGGCCATGATCATATGCCATTTTCTTTCCCAGTGCAAGGCTCTTTTGAGTGTAATAGTGCACATTACAAGGATGTGTATGACAGCGCTTTAACTTTATATTTACTTCTTATGGCTTACTGCTAACAAAATATCAAGTAAAACAATAAAATAAGATAAAAAATGTTAAAAGATTCTGAGTAAAACCTCAAACTGAATATTTTGTAGCTTGCCAGAGGTGGGATTGTGAAAATCAAAGTTTAGTGGGTGTGTACGTGACTGACCCCTACAGTTAAAATGAAGTAGTGGATTCTTTTTTTTATTTTTATTTTTTCTGAAAGGTATCAATCAATTGTAACATTTTAAAACTGGGAAGAAAGTCCTCACAAGATATATAACTGATCCCACCTGTTTCTAGGTAGTTGTACAGGAACACAAAGCTCTGGTATAGCATAGCAAATGCTTAGAGAATTGTTATAAAGCAAAACAAATCATAGTGAAAGGCAGGTATGTTAAGTGCAATTTAAAGTGTTGCTTCAAGCTCCCTCCCTTTTTTATATGAGTTTTAAACAATAAGATAATGGTAGTGGAGTAAATCTGTTCCAAAGACTCTGAGAAACACCATGGTGTTTTTACCAGCTGGGGAGCGTGGAAGTGCCAGGCTCGGCTGATTACTCCTATCTAGTCTGTATTACTCTTAACAATAGTGCGATGGTGGATGTGTTGGGATGAGAGACAGGCCCTGGTGTGTTATCCACACAGCTTCAAAGCAGCAAGCTGAGGTTTGCGTTCTTAGCCTTGTTTACTGAACTGGACTTTCACATGATTCAGATGGCATTAGTCCAATCATGTTCATAGTGGTGAAAATAGAGGTATGTATTTAGTCTTTTTTTATCTATTCCAGAGCGAAGTTTTACAGGTGCACTATTCTAGTTTATTTAGTTTATGTTGCCGGTCTCCTATGTCATTTGTTGAATTGTATATATCATAAAGGATTCCTTTAACTTTCGTCTGTAGCGAATATCATGACAGCATTTGTCTTTGTAGGTTAGATTTGAGAGCCTTGGAATGAAACCCAGGTTGTTCCAAGAGTTTAAAATGGATACTTGTGAAATCTCTGTTTATATATGCCAGACCATATAAATAATGATAATTAACAGTTGGGTGCACAAGTCATGTTGCATTTCAGTACGCTTTGCATTCTGACAGCATCATAAAATTGGCACATCATGAGGTTAAGCAAAGTAAAAGCTGCTAATGGACTGTAAAATGGGCACCATAAGATTAATGGTTTAAGAATTGCATCACAATGGATGCCTGACAAGTTGACGGATCTGTAGACCTGACTACAAATACAAACAGGAGAATCAAAGACGAGTGTGTCACAAGTCTCCATGCAGCAGTGAAGTGTTGATTTTTGTGTTTTTCTCTCGGCTTCCCGAATGATATCCTTGTAAAACTCTCCTCCTCTGTAACATTGACCTTATACTTTCACGTGCAGATGCAAATGCATACAATTAGTGCAGATAACTGCAACATACTGTAATTGGTTGTAGTATTCTCAAGTATTTGCTTTCAAGGAGGTTAAAGTAGTCAGAAGCATTTACTGTGGTGACTGGAGAATAATTCTGTATTAAAAAAATACCACTACTGCACATTGTAGTATTTATTGTAGAATACTGAACAGACTGTAGAACTATGGGTAATGTTGCTGGATACTACAAATAACCACTTTTTACAGTACAACAAACTATAGTATACTACAGCACATTAGCGCTGGATGTTGTAGTATTTACTACAGAAGGCAGCAGTATTTTTTCACAGGTGTAACCAGGCTTTCCAATCTGTTTTCTTAATGTGTTATCATTAGCACTGGCTCCTCATTTGTGCTGACAGTCTTTTGGTTCTTTGTTTGTCTTTATCAGCATATGTAGATTTCAGAAATATAAAGCAGATTAAAAGTGGAGATGATTGTTTCAGGAAGAAACTGCAACTTGTATAATATATTGTAAAATATTTAAAGAAAAAGTGAACACATCTGTAGTAAAGCAATGTCAGTAAGCAAAGAACCAAAATATGTATTGGTCAACTATAAGGTGAAGAATATTTCTAAAGTGAATATGTACAAAAATAATGGCATACCATAGCTAAACTCAAGCCATGTGCCTTCTAATGTCATTTCCATACGGTTATCGTATGGGCAATACTTGTATTATACTGCGTCTTGAAAGACTTATTCATTCAGCCTCAATCAAATGTACATGTACACAGAAACCTAATCCAGATGTTGCTATTGAGTCCCTCAGCGAACTAATACAGTATTATTCTTTGAACAATAAATGCCAAAGTGTGCATGTTTCCAGACAAACAGACAGCCCTTCACTCTGTTTTGGTTTAAGAGCAAGGATGTATTTAAAACTGAAACAATGCACTCGGTAGAAGATTCATTGCATGAATATTTGTGCAGGGATGGGCTTCTCAACTAAAAGCCTTTGATAACTTGGGAGGTCTGTTGAAAGGAAAGTGAAAAGGTGAAAGGAAAGGAGAAAGAGTACAAGAACCTTGATTAAACGTGATTATTCTGCTGTTTAAAGATTTAGTGAGACATGTTAAGGGTTAACTGGCAATGCCATTGTTAAATGGTGTTGTTTTATTCTGCATGTACTTGTAATGTGGCTGATATGTTATGTTGTTGCTTTGACGGTCTTCATTTTTGCAGAGAAACCAATGCCGACTTTAGCTGGCAAGCAAATTAGATTTCATTATTAGAAATGAAATGTGTGTCCTTTCAACATCCAATCATAATATTCACATGACACATTTGAAGATAACTGTTTGGAAACTAGGCGAGAATTAAAAAAAGAACAAAAACCTATAGGTGAATAAATAGCGGCTCTGTCTGGCTGCTGCATATTGTAAAAGTGCGGATATTTGCAGTATTTTTTTTTTTTTAATTTCAAGTGGGAATTCCTGGCTGAAGATGAATCTACAGAAATAATGATCTTAATAACCAAGTTACCTATGGAGCTGCCAAGGTCTCTCCTTTCAGATGCTGTTTCTGTTCTCTGTGAAGGGTCTGATAGCAGCTGTTTGGTGAGGCAGAGCTGAGCCTGCAGGAAGAAGACCAGCACTGGTACATGAAGATTAGCTCTTGCTGATGCAGTTCACGTGCTCCTATCGCTATCTCCTTTTCAAAAGCTCAGGAAAACATTGTTTTTCTGAATTTTTCTTTCTTAGAAAAACTTTCTATTCAAGGAAAGCTTTAAAGAAGAAATCTTAGAGGCCCCCTAATCACCCTGGCAAAATACTACATTTGATAAATCCTCTTTCATCAGAAACTATAAGCAGAGATTAGATTACTTCTGCCTTTCTGTGAACAAAGCCACACTGACACATTAAGAGATGACTCCATCCTGGGAAAGCTTAACTGAGACCGGTCGATACTATGAAAAGCACTTGGTATGCACATATCACTTGTTAAAACAACAGAAATCTAAAAAAGGTGTTATTTGTTTACTCACACCAGACTGTCACTCCCCTGCCACTATATATAGAGTATATATATATATATATATCATATATATATATATAGATATATATATATATATATATATATATATATATTATATCATAAATATGCTTCCATATTATTTTAAAGTGCTTCAGAGTTTTAAAAACAGCTTGTGCCACCACCAAGTTGTTTGTATGTTTATTGACAATATTACATTTCCTAATGCCTCTCTAGATAGCTTTTTGAATAGTCCTTGTGCTCTGCATGTGTTCATGAAGTAAACAGCACCATTGCTTATACTGTAACCCTGGATGAACTCCAGTAACTGCTCCCTGCAGGCGTGCATTATTGTGTGCATCACTGCTCAGTAGTGTATCACTGCCCTGACTGGTGAGTCACACACATTATTGTTTTGCCAGGGATGTTCACAAGATATCAGTGAGGAAGATATTGTGGTAAACATATTACATAGAGTTACCCACCCCCTTCCAGCACACATACCCACGCAATCCACAGCAGATATATAAACCATAGCAAAGTTTCTAACAGCATGTTGACTTTTAAAAGTATCCGTCACAATTTCAAAACACTCAATCAGAAACAAATATAATAAAAAAGATTGACTTCAGATTCGCTCACAATTTAAATACCACAAAGATTCGCTCACAATTTAAATATTCACTTAGATATTCGTTTGTTTTTCAGAAAGTAATTAAAGCCATTATATTGCTGTGAATGCTGGCAGAGACAGCATAGCAACAGCACGGGCAGGGGGGCGTGGTCCTGTGTGTGTGCCTTTTTTTACAGCAAGACCTTACAATATGTAACACGTTAAAATAGAAAAATATCCCAGGAGTAAAGGACTTACTTTACCCTAGTGAATTAACTTCAAAGCAAAGGAGCCAAATAGCAGTTCAAGTTAAAGATTGTTTTGTTTATTCCCAAAATAAATAGTACATAAACTTGACAACACATTTATTATTATTATTTTTTCATTCCTTGCCATTGCTGTTTCTTCACAGTAATCAGTGGCCATCAACATGTTTTCATAAAGTAATAACAGCAGGTTTACTTGTGCCTTTTTGTAGCTGAACAAGCAAACAAAAACTTAAATTTACCTTTAAACACTTCAAATAAAACAAACGTGGAAATGGCATTGCAAAGTGAAGAGGGGAAAAAACTCACCATTTGAGTTCTTGTTTATTAAATTCCACATAACAGAAAGTTGCAACAAATATATATATATATATATATATATATATATATATATATATATATATATATATATATATATATATATACACATACTGTAATGATCTTGGTTAACGCAGGCAGGCGCCTCACACAGGGCGAGGCAATCCACACACGGGTGGAGGGCCGGCGTGAACCCAGGACCACTTGCACTAAAGCATAGCGCCAGCTCCTTTGTACAGCGGTATTGGCGCTATGCTTCAGTGCAAAAGGTCCCGGGTTTGTGCCCGCCCTCCTCCTGTGTGTGGATTAGCTTGCCTTGTGATGTGTTATCTGTTCACATTTGTTAATGACTGAGTCTTTGCTGTCTGTTCTCATTTGTTAATGACTGAGTCTTTGCTGTCTGTTCTCATTTGTTAATGACTGAGTCATTGCTGTCTGTTCTCATTTGTTATTGACTGAGTCAGTGCTATCTGTGCTTATTTTGGCTGTGCTTTTTCTATGTTTTTAATATTCACTCTGCACGGCTTACTGAAAAAGTTGCTTGTTCTTGTTCATACAAAAAACTGGTACTGTCTCATTTGTTTCATAGTTTTGTTATATAATATGACATTTGTTAAACATGGGCACATTATTATGTGTGTTAATAATACTATATACTGATATTGAGCAACTTCCTTTAAGGTGCAAAAGACAAATGCTTCTGCTGTATAACTGTAAAGGTATGCAAAGGCTCAGGCAGGAAACACTAAATACACCTGCAAGAATGCTAATTTGCTTGAGAAGAAACTCACCACAAATGAAGCAGACATATTCAAGCCAGTGTATAATTGGACCTGTTTGTTATCGTTTTATAGAACCCCCCCCCCCCCATTGAGTCTGTCCCGTACTGTTCAGTTTACCTCCTCCCCAGCCTCAACCTCATTTTCAGCCTTGCCAAGGGTGTTTTCTATTAGTCATTAAACAGCCCTCTCACATTTTCCAAATGCAATGAAGGCTCTGGGCATTGTATGTGATGGCTGCACTGCTCCTGTGACCTGAGAATCCTGTCTTTTCTTATGAGGCTCACATTGATCTGTGGTCCTATCTTGCTATTGCTTATTGGTTTAGCGCTGTGGGCTTTCCCAGAATGGTAAACGCTGTCTGTTTCTACTGCTGTGGGTGACACGCTTTACTGATAAATGCTTTAGATTACAAAGAAGCATGTGAAAATTTTGGAAACTATCCCTGCATTGGCAGCCTGCACAGCACTGAACAAGTTCTCCAGCTCTTCCGAGATGAATAGGGTTAAAATAAGAACATAAGAACATAAGAAAGTCCATCTTGCTCGTTTGGTTGTTAGTAGCTTATTGATCCCAGAATCTCATCAAGCAGCTTCTTGAAGGATCCCAGGGCGTCAGCTTCAACAACATTACTGGGGAGTTGATTCCAGACCCTCACAATTCATGTTAAAAAAGTTACAAAAAGTGCCTCCTATATTCTGTTCTGAATGCCCCTTTGTCTAATCTCCATTTGTGACCCCTGGTTTCTTTCTTCAGGTTGAAAAAGTCCCTTAGGTCGACATTGTCAATACCTTTTAGAATTTTGAATGCTTGAATTAAGTTGTAGCATAGTCTTCTTTGTTCAAGACTGAATAGATTCAATTCTTTTAGCCTGTCTGCATATGACATGCCTTTTAAACCCAGAATAATTTTGGTCGTCTTCTTTGCACTCTTTCTAGAGCAGCAATATCCTTTTTGTAGTGAGGTGACCAGAACTGCACACAATATTCAGATGAGTTCTTACTAAGGCATTGTATAGTTTTAACATTACTTCCCTTGATTTAAATTCAACACTTTTCACAATGTATCCGGGCATCTTGTTGGCCTTTTTTATAGCTTCCCCACATTGTCTAGATGAAGACATTTCTGAGTCAACAAAAACTGCTAGGTCTTTTTCATAGAGTCCTTCTTTAATTTTCATATCTCCCATATGATATTTATAATGCAATGTGTGCAGTACCTTACACTTTTCTCTATTAAATGTCATTTGCCATGTGTCTGCCCAGTTCTGAATCTTGTCTAGATCATTTTGAATGACCTTTGCTGCTGCAACAGTGTTTGCCACTCCTCCTATTTTTGTGTTGTCTGTGAATTTTGCTTACTATACCAGAATCGAAATCATTAATGTAGATTAGGAATAGCAGAGGACCTAATACTGATCCCTGTGGTACTCCACTGGTTACCACACTCCTTTCTGAGGTTTCTCCTCTAATCATTACTTTCTGTTTTCTACATGTTAACCACTACCTAATCCATGTACATGTGTTTCCTTGAATCCCTACTGCGTTCAGTTTGACTCTGTCAAAAGCTTTCTGGAAATCTAAATAAACCATGTCATATGCTTTGCAATTATCCATTATCGATGTTGCATCCTAAAAAAATCAAGCAGTTTAGTTAGACACAAAACCACGTCTATGATTTTGGACTCCCTTCAGAAGGGGCCTTTTATTTCTGTCCTTTTCTAATCTATTTCGGATCCTCATTTGCCTAATTACTATTTGGAGGCTGGTGAGGGCTGTTCTGCAGCGCTTGGTTCTGCTGACTGCAGAAACTCTACCTGCCACACTGGGAGAGTGCGTCAGCATTCTAGGTAGAAATGAATGAAAAATCAATCACTGTGACTGCAGTGTGAGCCCCCACAGCCCTAACCTAGTTTGTGTGTGTCTCTCCACATACCTCGTTCAGGTGCAAGCACTCTTTATCATGGTGAGTTGATATTTTAAAATGTTCAGATACAAATTGCCTTAGAGGGGAGTTTAATCTTGTTATGTGCTTATGTTTTGATATGTTTAGCAAGTTTCATTTAGCTGCATGATACTGAGTGTCAAATATGTTAAAATTACATTTACTATGTTTTTATTTTAGTACTGCTGCGTTACAAATTGCTCTTGTGTTTTATACTGCATAGAGAGTTTCTGTTCTTATGCTGTATAATGGCTATTTAAAGAATGTTGAAAGTGCGAGTTCAAAGTTTAATGACTGCTTTAATGGCAATTTCAAGTATAAGTAATAAGCATGCTCATTTCCTTGGGCTGGTTCTGCAATAACAAGATTTACACTGACATTGATGCACATTGTGAGATCTGCATTCCAAGGCTTCACGGGAGTCATACTGCAGTTGGAATTTCTGTGTATGTGTATGTGCAGATCTGTAGCGATAGAGACTTACTCTATGTACAGTATGTTTGCTTATACACTGTATTGTGTATAGTCTTTATACATTATTTCTCCTTCACTTTTTATTAAAATTCAAGAGTATTTCAGAAGGGAACATTTTGTAAAGTTAAATAACACTGCGACATTGTTTTTTTTTTAAAAAAAAAACATAAGATATATTAATCAGGATTAAAATGTTGCTATCTGTATTACCCCTTTTTTCATGATGTGCAGTAGCATTACAGTGGATTAATTTTAATATCATCTTGATTTTTTTTTCCCCCAGTAAAGAGACCCATTGGTGCTGTAAAAATGAACTCCCTGCTTTTGCTAGCTCTGACTTCACTGTGTCTGGCAGATCCCTATGAGAGAAGCTACAGTGATGTGGAACACCATAGAACCATCTACATCTCAGGTAGGATACTACTACTAATAATAATAATAATAATAATAATAATAATAATAATAATAATAATAATAATAATAATAATAAACAACTATTTTATTAATTAACACAACAACATACTAATATACTACCAGCAGGTCAGTAATTGCATTATGAGTTTTGTATTTTTGAGCCAGTAAAGCAGCGTTGGCTGATAGGGTTGACTCTGGCCGTTCACACCTACAGTATAAAAACAGACATTGAGATGCACTGCAAAGGTTAGAACATACTTGGTAAAGTTGACAGTTGGCCTTGTTTCAGATATGTTATCATTCTAAATAAGCTGTGTTTAGCCCATAAGAACATATATGTTATATATATATATATATATATATATATATCTTATATATATATATATATATATATGAAACTGTTATCGTGTGTGTGTGTGTGTGTGTGTGTGTGTGTGTGTGTGTGTGTGTGTGTGTGTGTGTGTGTGGTGTGTGTGTATATATATATATATATAATATATATATATATATATATATATATATATATATATATCATTTAAAATTTAAAATGGTTTTGTTTTAACATGAAATTCAGGTAGAAATCAAATTGTATCATATATATTCAACATCACTATATGTAAAAAATATAGACAAAACTTTTGTTTGGGGAAAATTTTATGATTTTATTTGAAGTTACAGTTATATATGGAAAAACTACTAAATTGTTTCACATCAGCTGCCCAAACCAACTATGATTTTGAAAGCAATTTGCTAAAAAGTCTTATTTTAAACAAGGTACCTCATGAAATCTAATCTTTTCATGGTGATGCAACTATGTTGAAATGCTTTGGTTCCTCAGAGTACTGGTCTTGCAATAGAATAATATATGCAGCTGTATAATGATTGACAGGTTCATTGATTTCTTTCATTTATTTCATGGAATAACAATTGAGTTTCAGGACATTTTAACAAAGACCTGGGTGGGACTTCACTTTTAAATGTGTTTGAGTTTCATGGGAATATGCCTGGTTATTTTCTCCATGACTTTAAGCCTCATTGATTTCTAGTCTGTCCAATTTACAGAGGAAAATTGCTAAACATTAAATAGTTTTGAGCTATTAAGCTTTCTGCGAGAATTGGCAACCAGCCTTTCACCTCCCATGGGGTGCTGAAGTCATCCTAGTTTGCTTTTGCCTCTGACACAGAGCATGGCCCTGCTGATTTTTCAGCAATGTCCAGCGTAGTGTTTAGTCTGGTCAGAGCTGGTTGTGCAACCTTTCAGATCATCATGTTGACTCAGCAGATTATAATGCTGGTTCAGAAGCTGGAAATGAGCTTTTTAGTGTAAATTAATGTTAAATGAGATGAAACACTGTAAACCACTGTTGGGATTTTACGAGAAGACAGTACATCAACACTGGTACAGGATCGCGAGGATAAGTAATTACAATGTCACTTCATGTACTGTAAAAACAGTTTTCAGAAAACTAATGTACTGTAATATGTATTGTGTAAGTGATTTGATTATTCAAAAACAGCGCCCAACTTGAACTTTTTAAAAATCATCACTAGGACCAATCTGGTATGTTATCAGTGTTTCATCTTGATACTACTTGACAAGATACAGAGCAGGTGCGTTGCATCAGCAGCACAGTTTAACTGTAGTGTAGCTGCACTGTGCATACATAATTACAATTCATAACAGTGTAGAACCAGCGCTCAGGGAACATACGTAGGTGCAGATCAATAACATCTCCTTACTTATGGTCTCTTCTACATCAGAAGACACATATGGGGCGGGGGTATTACACAAGCTTCTATTAAAAACAATAGCTTAAAACTGCCGTTTTAGCATTGAATTATAGTTATACTGCAGTTAAGGTGCAGTTCTTATGCTGCTAACACAAGGTTACAAGGTCATTGTATACTGACTTTGGTGAAAAAAAGATGCAGCCCACCCCCCCCAAAATATCAAGTGACCAGCTTAAAAACAAAGGGCCCAATTCTGATAAATGCTAAATTACTGCATGCATTCAAAGTGGAGACGATTTAGAGATACCAAAATACACATATTATAGGAGGCTGTGTGGTCCAGTGGTTAAAGAAACAGGCTTGTAACCAAGAGATTTCTGGTTCAAATCCCAATTTAACCACCAACTCATTGTGTGACCCTGAGCAAGTCACTTAACCTCCTTGTGCTCTGCCCTTCAGGTGAGGTGCTGTAAGTGACTTTGCAACTGATGCATAGCTCACACACCCTAGTCTCATATCTTGTAAAGTGCTTTGTGATGGTGGTCCACTATGAAAAGGTGCTGTAGAGAAATAAAAATAATGCACCATCACCTGTCCTTCTGCATTCACAGTATTCATCTGTTTCAATACTTGATTGTATATATATCAAGGGCAGGAGACATTTAAATATTTATGATAACATTTTATATTATAAAAATAAAAAAAAACAATCAGTTCAAACAACAATAAAAGGTCAATCACTTAAGACGTCAACATAGATTGCATAAGGTTTGGAAATATAAGCCCATAAACTGATATAGAAATACCAGCATAGTACTGCATATCAAAAGCAGATGGACAGTAAATACCAACATGGACACTAGATATTAGCACACTTGACCAGCGGCTGTGTTAATTAAGATTGGCCCCACTTTCATAACTGTTTATGAGGTGTTTAGTTTATGAAGCTTCATACTTTTATGCTCATGGTAATCTTGTAGCTCTTTAGAATGCCTAAGCCACAGTATTACACTTCTGAACGAGCTGATAAAATACTGGTGTTATAATTGCTAAATGTCAAATTAAATGTCACAGTACATATTTTGAGTTTGTTGTAATGGTTGGCATCATGCTCCTGGGTAACTTGATTTACAAGCTATGCAGTATTAAAAGTTATTATTACCTGACTTTCAAACTAATTGGTTTTCCAGTAGCATTGTAATTGATGTCTCCATTAATGGCAAAAGCAAAGTAGGGACATTTGTGATTATAAAATGTGCTGCTAATAACTGATCATTGGATTCTGCTACAGCAAAAGACTAGCAACTTGTTCTTATATATATATATATATATAAATCTGTATGCAGTATCTTCAATGATATCTCTGTTAATAACATGCTTCCGTTAAAAATAAATAAATGTCATTGTTTCGTTTTGATTCAGCACAAAACAAATCACTATATTGATAGCTTGTCTCTAAGATTTTAGTCCATCTTCCCAATTTACAGCCTGAAAATACTGTTAAAGTGAACCAGATGCTCCATGTTAACCCTGTTTAAAATACACAAAAACATTAGTTATGTAAATCCATGCCGTTGCTTTGATCTCATTTGACACTTTTTAAAAGCCACTATTACGATGGAGATTAAGAGTATTATGATTATCACCCCCATTGCTGTAACTGTGTGGGTTAGTGGCTTTATGAATAGTCCAGTGACACAGAATACGTTAACTTGATGATGAAAGACGCTGCTTTCTCTGTAAACATGGTGTTACATTATACCAATGGTCCTAAATTAAGTTGAATAGATGCTAAAGCTATACAAATAAAAATAAATAAAGTGGACTAAGAATAGCATGTTGACAAGCTATTCTCTGGATTTTTGTTAGAGAATACAGTGGTTTTGGAACTGTTGCCATCTTGCTTTCATATTGCAGTCAGTGCTTATAAATATGCTTTACCATACATCTGTAGGATTTACAACGCTTACCTATGTATTACCATACTTTTACTATGCTTTATTACACTTTGCTTTGCTTTTACTATGGGAAACTTTTATATGGAGTAATGAACATGCGCCATTGAGAACTGACCTGCTCTCCCCTTATTAACTAACCCATTAATAAGAGAATGAACTTTGTGAGTTAATTGACTTATGCAATGGGCTTTACATCAATCTGGCTAGACGTTTTCATATTAGATTTCTATGGAGGTAGTCTTATCAGGACTATAGTAGTGTTTTCATGGGTGATACATAGGAATTGATTTAACCATTTAATTTGGTACTTGGTGATATGTCCTAGTTCCATGACCTCAGTAAGACAACTATAAAGCTATGTATTGTGCATTATGCCATATGCAGTAACTGCCTGCGTGTACAGTGCAATCACTACCGTTCCTAACATTAACTACAATACATCTAAATTAATGTTATACTGTAACTCTCCAACTAATTAAATGTCACTCAGATAAAGGGCAATACTATAATATTATAAAATACACTGGATGCTAAAGCCTTGTCAATGTAAACTTGAAAGACATGCATCCTTGTATTTAGATCTCTACAATGTAATCCATATGAAAGCTAGTATCTTGAATATGTATTGAATATAGAGATAGATAGATAGATAGATAGATAGATAGATAGATAGATAGATAGATAGATAGATAGATAGATAGATAGATAGAATTTCCCTTAATAGTACTTAATTATATTGTAGTATACTATAAATAAAGTTATATTTTTGCATCAACATAGTAATTATATTATCTAAAAGGAAAAAGGGGCCAATTGTGAACTTTTCAGTAGTATAAAAGATTATGTTCAAGGCTACAGTACTCTTAATTGTACCTTTATTAACACAAGTTATCGCCTCATTTCAGAAAATGGACCTCGTCTATCAGTGGAGATGGAGCAGACCAAAGTAATCTCCCACCGCGGTGGCAACGCTACACTGCCTTGCAAGTTCCACCGCGAATTCAGCTCCGGCACTGATAACAGTCCCAAGACGAGGATCAAATGGACCAAGCTCACCACAGATTACCTCAAGGAGATTGATGTCTTTGTTGCCATGGGCAACCATCAGAAGAGCTACGGCAGTTACCATGGCAGGGTATTTCTGCAGGAAGCCAGCAACAGGGACGCCTCCCTCATCATCACTGACATCACCTTGGACGACTACGGGAAGTACAAATGTGAGATCATTGAAGGACTGGAGGATGACACTGGAGTTGTCACTCTTGATTTACAAGGTAATTGCTATTTTGCTATGACTGTGTTGTATTTATTTAATATCTGTGCCCCTCCCACCCCACATCTTATTTACTCATAGTAATGCAAATGTTAAATCCTCTTCAGAGGGTTCAGGAACAGTTAGTGCGTGCAAAGTTTTGATTGGTTCTTCAGCTGTCACTCTCAAAAACAATTAATCAACAAGAAATACAGCACTAAAACATATAACCTTATACTTTGGCCATTTTTAATTATTTGTGACAATCAATTAACATCTCATTTAAACTAGTGAATATAGGTTGTTTTATTTTTCTCTTTTTAAAATAACTGTTCACAAAAATGTCTGTTCTTGCCTATATATTGTCCAGCGTCCTAAGATGTCCTGGCAACTGATGAAAAAACTTATGTAGCACAAAAACTATTGTTTTCTGATCCAATGTTTGACAAGAAAATTGAGAATGATATTCCTGCATGACAGAAATAACAGAAACCGTTAGAGGCTGTAAGAGATTCGATTCCTGTTCCAGCCATAAAACATTTCCCCAGGCGAATTTTAGCAAAGATCTGCAAACTCTAATTTTCAATTTGGCTTGAAGCGAATAGTACACAGTGCAGACAAATAATGCAGCAGGCATTTTAGCTTTAGTGCTCTGCAACAGAATGCCTGTTGTAATGCTTAGCTAATACTAGTAATCATTTAGGCCCCTCACAAGTTTGATGGAATAGTAAAGGTGAAATCACGCACATAACAAAATGTTTTTGTAAATATACTATATTTTTTATAAATATAGTATAGTATTTTATAAATATAAATATATTTTTTATCAAACTTGACTGGTCTGTACTGAGCATAAAGTATGTTGTCCCAGTGATGTTGCAATAACTTGTAAAGAGGAGCTGAAAAAGGTAGAGTCCAGCGAGTAGTTCAGTCCGCCAGTGATTTATCTAATGGACAATACTTCAAACTTTTTATCAGTGATTTCCAAATGAATTTACATTTAAAATAAAATGTCAAATCTAAATACAGTGAAATCCATTCTCAAGACCTTCAGAAGAAATATAACAGGTCGAACCATGCAATACATAAACTGTCTTTGTCCATATTTCTAATACTTGTGGGACACTCAGTGAATGATGAGGGACAGCTGTAGAGTAAAGAAAGGGAGGTGGGGGACAATAAGGGTGTCTTTATATTTAAATAATATGATAAGACTTGTTTACTGCAATATACCAAGGAAAAGGCTTAGCAAATCATAGGAAAGTAACACATACCAAATCATGTACACGAGAAATGTGTGAATATTAGTTTCAGATCCATAAAGTAAAAAATAACCAAAAGATTTATTAGATGCTATAAAATGCATCTTAAATAGCTAGAACAACACTTGGTTATTTTATATTGTTTCCTTGGGGGAGTCAGATTGAATGGTCATACTACCCACACAGTGCAGGAATAATCCAAGGTCATTTGCCTGGCACCTTTCCAAAATTGTTTCAGCTGATTGCAGTGAACATAAAAAACATATGTGTTGATATTTAAAGAAATCCTGTTTGACTGAGGGTGTATCAACTTCAATCATCTGGACTTCCTGTCTGTCACTCAGCAGCAAATGCACGCACCCACATGGCAGATGGCTACTCTGTCACAAGCAAGAATACCCTGTATCTTTCTAAACAATGGATTTAGGGGATCTCCATAACAAAAGCTGAATGTCAATGTGTGAATATAGCACTTGTTACAGCTGTGTATAATGGTATAATATGCACGGGGGCTCATACACCAAATTATGAGCTGAGACTCCATTGTTAGCCCTGCTCTGAGGGGCAATCACCAGTCTTGATGCTGATTGGATGACGATTGATGGGTCCCCACATGACTCTATGGGAAGTGATGAGCGGAGACACAGGACTGCTTCTGGTGGTTGGTCTGAGAGACTCGGAGAAGGGGGGGCGGGATTTAGCGGGTGTGGTAGGACTGGGGGACAGCCATGTTGGTAGTGGTGAGTAGAGTGGCATGTAGGGACGAACTATAAAAGAGCCCAGTGTGTTTTTGAAGATAACAAAATATTAGTTACGTGGTTGTGGCCAACAGCAACCCTGCAATTCTTACAGCACATAGCTGTTTGTTAATGTTTGGTACATTTCGTGCCTTTGTCGGTGCCAATAAACTTAGTGTTCAACCCTGTTTAGCCTCCTTGTCACTGTAATTTCCGAGTACATTACAGTATTTAAAACTGGATTCATTGATCTTACTTTTTACATCTCCGTCCTTACTCTGGTCCCACCGCAGTCGGGTATGCGATGGGTTACTTTGTTATAATGGGTTTCAACTATTAAGTCTTTTATATTAGTTTGGCTTCTTGTGTCCTTCATAGAACAAGTACAAAATGCTGCTATGTCTTTTTAAACTCAAAGATACATGTGCTATGAAATTTCTTAAGTTATTAAAGGTGAACAATATAATTTCCCATATAAGTCAACATGATAATGCTTTACTTCTGACATTTACTGGTAAACCTCAAGAATAACCAAGTGCCTTTACCAGGAAGTTTTTGGTAAATGTCAGAAAAGCAATATTTCTTCATAATTACGAACATTTGCTAATAAGCTTCGGTAAGTCATAAAATTAACCGCTAAATGTCAAAAAAGATATATAATACTGGACATTTACCACCTTACTTGGTAAGTGTTGATAGTTTCCGGTAAAACTTAACATTGACTTGATTCAGACTTATACCCAAATATGTATAAAATGAAGTCTGATATACATTGATGTATCATATATACACATTTTGTTGAAATACAAATAATTTATGCAGTTTTTCAAACAAACCTTTTTATTCAAAGCTGCATTGGTTAAACTGAACACTGTTATATGAAGAGGAAATTAAACGTCAGCAAAACTTGCAAAGAAAATGTACAAAATGAAATTTACTGTTTGCATAAGTATTCAGCCCCTTAAGTCAGTACTTGGTAGAAACACGTTTTGCAACAATTACTGCTATCATTTTTTTGGATAGGTCTCTACCAGCTTTGCACAGTAGGATGGTGAAATTTTTGTCCATTATTCTGAGGAATATTGCTCCAGTTCTGATCGGTTTGGACTGCAATTCTTGCCATAAATTTTCAGTTGGATTCAAGTCAGAACTTTGACTGGATCACTCAAGAGCATTAATTCTCTTCTTGTTCAACTACTCCAGTGTGGCTTTGGCTTTGTGTTCAGGTCATTGTCCTGCTGAAATGTGAATTTCCACCCCAGTTTCAGAGTATTGGCTGACTCAAACAGGTTTTCTTCAAGGATTCACCAGTGCTTTGCACCATCCATTCTCCCTTTTATCCCCTCAAGCTTCCCAGTCCCTGCTGAAGAGAAGCATCCCCATAACATGATTCTGCCACCACCATGCTTGACAGGGGATGGTGTTGATTGGGTGATGTGCAATGTTGGACTTGTGGCAGATGTAACACTTGGAATTTAGACCTAAAAGTTAAATTTGTGTCTAGTCTGACCACAAAACCTTTTTTCCACATGTCTAAGGTATCATCTACATGCTTTTTTGCAAACTCCAAATGTGCTTTAAGATGAGGCTTTTTGAGTAATGGCTTCTTTCTTGCTACCCGTCCATACAGGCCAGCTTTGTGTAGGGACCGGATTATTGTTAATGTGTGAACACTGACTCCCATCCCAGACACAGAACTTTACAGATCTCTCAAGGTCACTGTTGGCTTCAGAGTGACATTCTGAACCAGTTTCCTGCTTGCCTGGCTGTTCAGTTTGGAAGGGCGACCTGATCTGGTAGTGTCTGGGTGGTAAGATGCATCTTCCACTTCTTATGGACTTCACTGTGCTGAGAGGCATAATCAGCTCCTTTGACATTTTCTTGTACCCTTCTCCTGCTCTGTGCCTCTCTACCACTTTTCCCTGACTTTTGTCTACGTTTGTGTAGATTCTACATGTTAAGTCTAATTTGAAAGTGTGTTCAGGTGCCATCAAAATGTGAAAACTTTGCAGGGGGGTGAATATTTCTGCAAACTACTGTTTTTCTGTTCCCATTATTGCTTTTCAATCCGTGCTGTGTTGCTGCAGGAGGGAGAATTTATTTGGATGCAAACACAAGATTCAGTGACATACAGAAGGCAGCCCCTCCTAATAGACACAGCCTAGAATAATGTGTGAAACATGTTCAGTTTCATTCTCCAGCTGATTTATGACCCAGGATGTGTGAAAAAAAATCAAAACAATGTCATTATGTTAAAAAATGTACCTCAGCAATACGTACAACACAGGATTCAGCAATGGTGAAGCAATGCATGTTTTATAAACACTAAAGGGTGGTCTGGAACAGTTTAACCTGCTTCAGTTCTAAAAACTTGCAGCACGTTATAAATTAGGAAACCCTTTAAATGTGCAATAACGTGCTGAAGATCAAGTTGTCTGACAGAGTTTTCTCCCACTGTCATAGTTTTTTGTTTATTTTTTACTGCTAGTCAAATGCAAATCACCTTGAGCCATTGAAAGGCAATACGAATTCCAAATGAGCAGTGGCTACTTGCTGGCTTGTTTTTACTCACACAGGCGTTGTGTTCCCCTACTTTCCTCGAATGGGGCGCTACAACCTGAACTTCCAAGAGGCTCAGCAGACCTGCCAGAACGAGGATGCAGTAATTGCTTCCTTCGAGCAGCTGTATGATGCGTGGAGAGGAGGTCTAGACTGGTGTAACGCGGGCTGGCTGAGTGACGGGTCGGTGCAATATCCCATTACCAAACCCAGAGAACCCTGTGGAGGCAAGGATACTGTCCCTGGTGTGAGAAACTACGGCCTTCGTGATAAAGAGAAGGGCAGATATGATGTCTTCTGCTTCACTTCCAACTACAAAGGTAAGCAGCATTGTACCAGATTTCAAGCTATCAACCAAGTCAATTTTAACAATTGTAGCCAGCTGCACAGCTGTAATCCAGAAACAGTATCAGATCTCGATGCCACAGATCACCCAGCTTTAATACTGTATGTGACCAATAGAATATCCGATGGGATCTTCAAACTTTTTTGCAGACCAAACGCATTTGCAGATTGCAGTGTTCATTTTTCATTTCCTGTAAGCTGTCATGCTGTAGAAAACCTCCGTGCAATCTTGTAGCCACTGTAGTAATTAAATAATTTGCATCTGTCCTGCATCATCTGAACATAAACGTGGATCACTGATACCTGGTCTGCAGTTTCTACAGCATACTGTAGATAACTCTGCATTTAGTAAGTTTTGTGTTGCCCTGCCCAATCACTGTTCTGATTACCATACTGCCAATAATAAGTAACTCAATCATTTTTCTTTAAAATGTTTAGGATTGTTATAACATATTCCCATCTTACATCTGTTGGTTGGAGACACCCTTTGGTGGCTGTGATCTTAGGGGGAAAAGCACATGGTCATGCCACAGACCTTCCTGCTGCCCTGGCCAGAATACTTCACTTACTCTCATGCTCATTCTTTTCATCTGAGAGAAGTACGCACTGCTGTGTCATACCAGTGTAAACACACCCTTCCAGAACAGAGTGATTCGGAATCCTTTCAAAGATTCCTGGACACAAGTGTAAATGCAGCAATACACTCATTGATGAAATGCTTCTCTAAAGTTGTTTTAGTACTTGATAGAGTGTTTAAAAGTATGAATGATATTTCTGGTCACTCTTAGAGCACATTGAACAATAAATTGGTCTTTCAATTCGGATCACTCTAGGAGAGGACTTTTATTTCATTTCAGTTATTTACTGTCATTTTGCAGGACGTTTTTACTACCTGATACACCCAACCAAGCTGACCTACGATGAGGCAGTCCAGGCTTGCCTGAAGGACGGGTCTCAGATCGCTAAAGTGGGCCAGATGTTCGCTGCTTGGAAGCTAATGGGATACGACCGCTGTGACGGAGGCTGGCTGGCTGACGGCAGTGTCCGCTACCCGATCTCCAGGCCCAGGCGACGCTGCAGTCCAGACGAGGCGGCGGTTCGCTTTGTGGGGTTCCCAGACAAGAAACACAAGCTGTATGGCGTCTACTGCTTCAGAACCTACAACTGAGAGCACAGCCATCCATTCATTTACAATCACGTGAGGGAATTATTCTCAGTAGTATGAACTCATAAAGTTACCAAAACTGTGATAACCTTTTTTTACAAAAGCATTTTCATAAATTTACAAAACATTTTTTTTTTTTGTAATCTGAATTACATGCTTAGATATAATTGTATCTGTAGCTCTATAGCCTATACAAACATTTGCATTATAGCAGAACTGAATAAAAAAAGAAAAAGACAAAATGATTGAGCTACATCATCCCAAAAGAAATATACTTCCATGAATGACCTGAGCATGCTAAAGCCTGAAAAATTGTTAGGATTGATATAAACAATAGTAAAGCTTCTTGAAGGGGAACTGTTTTTTTTTTTTTTCTGGGTATTTTTTAAAAAAAACTTTTGCTGTTCACTGCATGGAGATACATCATATTCTAGATAAGTACCCTTATGGACAACATCAACTCATCCCAATTATCTTACTTGCCTGCTAAACAAAGAAAAGTTATATCAGAAACAAAAGCTGACTTTATGCATAAAACTAAGCGAGCGTTTATATACTTCTTTACATTTCTAGATACTTTTAAAATTCTTATTAAGATCATTTAAGCACAGAAACAGTTTAAAGTTCCTTGATCCTTTTGATGGGTGTTCCATGGTGAGTGCTAAGATTGCTTCTTTATGCTTAATAGAATCCATCTGGATTGCATCAACCAACTCTTTTTTCTGGGTAATCGCAGGATAAAGTTTGATGAAATCCGGGATTCTCTCTAAAATATTCCAGCTGTGGCATATATCTCGGGAGTATAATTGACTAACTCAGCACAGCTTTCTAACAGTTAGAACAGGAATACATTATTATTCAGGAATGACCCATTGCTTTACAATAATGATGCAGTTAAAATGAAAAACAAAAACTAAATCCATTGTTTGGGTTCTCTCGTTCCTTGTGGTGCTACACATTTTTTTAAACCTGTTTGAGCTAAAGTAAATACAAACTCTGTGGGCGTGGTGCATTGCAGCCATAGCGCCAACAAGCAGCTGTTTTAGTAAGAGGCAAAAAGGGAGGGATGGCTTAATGCCAGCATTGACGCACAGTGCCCCAGTGTTCTGACCATCTGTATCAGGAACATTTTACTATTTCACTATGGGAGGGAAAGTTATGACCCAAAGTTGATTTCTTATCACAGTGTCAAGCACCAACAGCTGTCGAAGGGCCTGCTGCTTGTGGCATGAATGCATGCTGCTTGCTCATTATGGTACCGGTAGCTGTTGCTTTAGACAAAGGTACACAAGCACCTTCTGACAGCATATCTTATAGCAGCAATATCAAAATGATGCATTGTCCATTTAGGAGTTACAGGTGGTTGTACCTAATGAAATACCTTCATAAATCTTACCTGCCATGCACTTTCGCATACTATATAGCTCTCAGATGTACAGTTTTGAAAGAAACACATGGCATGGCAATCGTGTGTCTTTCTATGACATCTGGCACTACACTAGGTTAAAGAAAGATTGCTTGCCTTGCCATTCAGGATATCTGTTACTGTTTTACTTCCTAGTGCATTTCCCTTAATATTGTCTTTGGGGTCAAAGCATCTTACAGGCTGCAATCAGCCATTAGGGAAAGCAGCTGGTTGGTTAAAGAAGGCCCTGAAGGTGTGGGGACAATTTCAATCTCCAGGGAGACTAAGCAAGTAGCAAGGCCTGCCAACAGGGATTTCAGTAACCTAGTGTAGTAGCAGATAGTGTGTTCTAAAATGAAAGTACATGTTCACTACAATCACTTCAAAACACATTTGTTTTGCCTGTAACCGTTAAGGGCAAAATAATTAAAAAAACAAATTCACACATTATTGCCAGAAAACCTAAAGCTGCCTGGAAAGTACCACATTTCCCCTTTGAGTCGCTTTCCTAAGGTATTTAAGAGAAACCATTTGCTATGCAGCATTTAGCACCAACTCAGGGCAGTAACCAACACAAACTGCTGGACAGAGAGACTGTAAAATTAGCAGCTTGATTTTAATTAGCCTTGAACATGTTATAATCTTATAAAATATGTAGCTACAATGTTTAATGTTTTGTTTGCATCATAATACTGTGAATGCCACAGATCAGTAGACTAAAACAAGGGTGCTCTTCAGACTTTTTCACAGTAGCCACTAAACTCTATAGGAAATGATATTAGCCAAAGCTGGAGCCTTATTAGCCAAATGACATTGCTGGCAATATCATGCATTTTTACCATTAGGGGTTTATGTACTGTACAGTAGCAAGCTCATTTCATTCTGGTAGCCAGTCACCACCTTTAAAGGCAGTGTACAGAATGGTGAATTGGGTAATAGGCAGAGTGGTCCTACTACAGTCTAACAGTAAATGCTGTTTTTTGAACGCGACAACGACACTCCAAACATCAACAGTAAGATTAGTTTTCCTATTTTGTTATGTACATATACAAAAGCATTAATCTATGAAATAAAAAAACAGTATTGTTTGTATCTATATGTAAAATACTTTTTGAACCTAATCCAAAAAGAAAATAAAAACCTTGAAAAGGCAAAGCTGTATCTAAATGTTGTACTTTTTCCTGACTGTGCTACGAAATATTTGTATGAATTACTGTCGTTGGGCTGTATTTACTGGAATGTTTTCCTTTTTAATGTTATGTAAACTTCAAAGGCAGCTAAAGGATGCATTGCTTAATTTTCTTTCCTTTTATGTTTGCTGATGATGATTAAACACGATACAAGCTAGCATTAAAAAAAAAAAAAAAAAAGAGTCAGGCTGTTGCTTTGTAGAATCTATCAACAAATCATTACTAACTTGGCAGATCTGCATGTGACTATGCGTACGTAATTTGCAAAGGGTTTTTAAAAGACAGTGGGATTGATTTTTATGTTCTACAAGAGCTTCAGATATGAGCAAAACAGTTCATTTATTTTTAATAATTAGATTATGTTGTTTGCAATTGTTCTGCGTGGTCCTGGTTTAGAATCTATTATTATAATCTGTCTTTGCACCAAATTTGCGTGAGTGTTTGTCGGGAGAATCCAGAGTGCCAGATCTTAACAGAATTCCTCATGTGACGATGTGGCTATTCAGCTGTGTTCTACATTTACATACAGTAGACATGAGATAGGTGGGACTGGCAGAGTTGACCTTGAATCCTGCTGGAGCGTTCACCCAGTCAATCAATTGATCAATGTGTTAAGCTGCTGTATTCAGTATAGGATGCCTCAAGGTACATTAAGTCTCCATTGATAGGTAGATGGACCTTCACATCTAATATGAATAGCGCAAATCACTTCTTTCAGATTAGATTTAGCAGCTTTAGCGCTACTTCGCCTTTTTTGTGTTTTAAAATTAAAGCACAATTATTGAAAATGCCCCAAAAAAGAATATTATTATTATTATTTTTTTTTATTGTAAATTCTTCAGCAGCACCACCTGCTGAAATCAGCTCATCGTAAATTGGTTTGTAGAGCAATACTAAAAACACACAAACACAACATTTCCTTACGGGAATACACCGCCTCTATAGCCAAGTGCACAACTGAGCTACTTATTAATATTAATCAGCTCCTGGGATCCTGATAACTCATACAACATTGCTTGCTGACTGTGTTTAACCGGAGCCTAGGTTTGCTGCATCACTCTGACTCAAGGGAAGCTAGCTTGTATTTGCTGACTTCAGGATGTTTTCAGTCCCCAGTGTAGTAATCCTCCTGATGAACTATTGTAGGTACAGGTCTATTTACTGTAGTCTTTGTATAAAATCAATGTCTGATTTCAACTGTGAAGTTGACTCACATGCATGCTATCTGTTACCAGCTGGGATTTCTTGCTTTGCCTTAATTCTCAAAACCTGCAGAAAACAATGTGTCCTGTTTGGACTGAATTGTTCAACAATGGTAATTGCAATGTATTAACAATGCATTCACAAGTTATTTTTATACACTATGCTATATACAAAGAAGACACCCAATGGCCATTTTGCTAAATAATCAATGTGAGAGAAGAAGAGGGACTAACCTTTGAGTTGTTTGTATCTTTACTCACAAATAACTGCTTACGCGTTTAGCATATTTTGCCTTGTTTTTAATATGCTTTTCTAGGCTTTGCAATGCCTTTAAAATGCATTATTACATTTGTAGCAAAGTGCCTGCCCCTGTGTGTATTTTGTGTTGTGTGTTAATGTTGGTGTATAGTCATTGGTACACAGGATATAAACAGGTCTGTGTAACACAAGTGTTTAAAATGTATATTTGTATTTAGGCACAAGGATTGCACAGCACTTCACGTGCAAGTAAAATGTAATAATATGTGAGCATGGGGAATTGCACATTATTAATTTACGTGCAGTTGTACCGCGACTCCAATTGAATGATTGATTAGCAATCGAGTCTCGGTACAGCTGCATAAAAGCTGCATATTTTCATTCACTCGGTGTTGTGTGTTCGGAAGTGGAGAACGGGGGAGAGAGAGAGAGAGGAGAAGCGTAATTAGAAATATCAATTGCTGTGAGTGCTGGAAGCACCAGCACAGTGCTTGTTTTGTGTAGCGTTCGTCCACCCTGTTTTGTTATTGTCTGCTTGTTTTGTTTGTCTACTCGTTTTATTTTGGCCTCACGTGCTGTGTGCTGTTTTTGTTACAAACCTTTTATTTTCTGACTGTCTGTTCATTTATTAAATGCTGAGCTCCACCATTCAAACTCCACCTCTCTGTCGTTTATTTCCTGGTTCCTGTTTCTGGTCTGACGTCCCCTACTCCAGCCGTCTTTGTGACACGTGGTGTGAGAATTGAGATTACCAACGCCTCCTAGACACAGACCAGAGCAGGAACCTCAGTTTCTTGTTAAAAAAAAAAAAAAAAAAAAACAAAAACAAACAAACAAAAAAAAAATGTCAGAAGACTCCCTCAGACTGATGGACTGGATCCAGGACAATGCTGGGCTGGAGGCCCAGTCCATGGCCATAGACATCCGGGTCCTGTGGCTGATGGACAGGGAGCGATGGAAGACGTATGAGAGGGAACACACCCCAAACTCCCTGGAGGAAAGTGTGGAGTTGGTCCTCTGCTACCTGGAGGCAGCTATAAACAGAACAGCAGTCCAGGTAGCAGGGTCTCCAGCGCCCAGGCGGGGGGACCGCGGGAATCCAAAGCCTGAGAGGGAGCTGTTCCCACTTCCACCAGCAGAGGAAGAATGCCTGCTGACTCCATCTCCGCCAGCAGAGGAAGAATACTTGCAGACCCCATCTCCACCAGCAGAGGAAGAATGCCTGCTGTCCCCATCTCCACCAGCAGAGGGCGAGTGCCTGCCGGTATCAATTCCCCTACTGTCACCACCTAGAGGAGAGGAGCAGGTGCTTCCTCTGCCTCCATCACCTTCCCCTGCAAGTGAGGGAGAGCCTCACCAGTCCCCTGCAAGTGAGGCAGAGCACTGTAATAAGGGTAGACTACAAGCCGCTCCCACCTCCGCCGCCAGGAGACTACTCGGCGCTCCCACCTCCGCCGCAAGGAGACTGCAAGCTGCTCCCACCTCCATCGCCTGGAGAGTACATGTCTCCGCCACCTCCATTGGCAGGAGCAAAGCAACAGGAGCTGCCTCAGCCTCCGCCACCTTCACTGGCAGGAGACTACATGCCCCTGACACCTCCACTGCCAGGAGCAGAGCAGCAGGAGCTGCTTCTGCCTCCACCACCTCCACCAGCAGAGGGTGAATGCCTGCTGGGTCCCTTTGCACCAGCAGAGGATGAATGCCGGCTGGTATCACTTCCCCCACCATCACAAGGAGAGGAGCTGGAGCTGCCTCTGGCTCCATCACCATCACGGGAAAAGATGAGCAGGAGCTGCCTCTCCCTGCACCAGAAGGACCAGGAATAGATGCTGGCAGTCCTCAGCAGCCCTTGCATAGGCTGCTGAGGGAAGTAAAGGGAAGAACCTCCCAGGCGCAGTGGCCGAGAAGAGGGCCAACAACCGCATCCCAGCTTGTCCTCCCTCCCTCGCTTTGCCCAAAGTTGCCTGCTTCGCTTCTCCCAAGGATGCCTGTCTCACTTCATCCAAGAATGCCTGCCTGGCATCGCCCGGGGTTGCCTGTTGCTCCGCATCGCCTGGGGTTGCCTGTTGCTCCGCATCGCCTGGGGTTGCCTGCCATTCCGCACCACCTGGGGTTGCCTGTTGCTCCGCATCGCCTGGGGTTGCCTGTTGCTTCGCATTACCTGAGGTTTCCTGTTGCTCCGCATCGCCTGGGGTTGCCTGTTGCTCCGCATCGCCTGGGGTTTCCAGCCACTCCGCATCGCCTGGGGTCACTGGAACTGCTTCACCTGGGTTGCAGTCAGCTCTGCTTGGCCACAGGGGTCAGTGTGGCCAGAGCCCCACCAGAGGGAGCTGCCGGCTATGAAAAAGGGGGGAGAGGTCAGGAGACCACCTGTCTCGGCAGCAATTTCGCTGCAGGAGTTCTGGGGGCTGGAGTACCCCCAGAGGGAGCTGCTGGCTATAAAGGGGGGAGAGGTCAGGCGACCACCTTCCCCCCGTAGCAGTTTCTCTGCCAGAGATCTTGGGGGAGGTCTGGAGACCACCAAACCCAGCAGCTTTTCCGCTGCTGGACTTGCCCCGTCTGAAGGAGTCAGTCTGGGAACTGTCAGCATGTCTGCTGACAGCCGCACCATTGGCAGCATTTCCACTACCAATGGTACAGCGGGAGAAGAGATTCACCCCAGTCAGTACGTCTGCTGACAGCATGTCCAATAGCAGCCTGGCTACTGGCAACATTGCCGCCCATCAACCCCTTAAAGTCCCTGTTCTTGGCCCGAGACTTTGGGGATTTTAAGGGGGGAGGTGGCCATTGAGGTCATGTGTGCTTTGCACAAGGGGGAGTATATGTGGCAAAGTGCCCGCTCCTGTGTGTATTTTGTGTTGTGTGTTAATGTTGGTGTATAGTTATTGGTACATGGGATATAAACGGGTCTGTGTAACACAAGTGTTTAAAATGTATATTTGTATTTAGGCACGAGGATTGCACAGCACTTCACTTGCAGGTAAAATGTAATAATATGTGAGCACGGGGAATTGCACTTTATTAATTTACGTGCAGTTGTACCGCGACTCCAATTGAATGATTAACAATCGAGTCTCAGTACAGCTGCATAAAAGCTGCATATTTTCACTCACTCGGTGTTCTGTGTTCGGGAGTGGAGAACGGGGGAGAGAGAGAGGAGAAGCGTAATTAGAAATATCAATTGCTACCGTACTTGTTTTGTGTAGCGTTCGTCCACCCTGTTTTGTTAGTGTCTACTCGTTTTGTTTGTCTATTTATTTTGGCCTCAGTGCCATGTGCTGTTTTTGGTACAAACCTTTTATTTTATGACTGTTTTTTTGTTAATTTATTAAATACTGAGCGAGACCATTCACTCAGCTCCACCAAACTCCACCTCTCTGTTGTTTATTTCCTGGTTTCTGTTCCTGGTCTGACGACCCCCACTCCGGCCGTCTTTGTGACACATGTTACTATGAATTTATTTCAGGGTCAGGGGACATTCCCCCTATGTTAGTGAAAAAGATGAACATTTATAGTTTCCTAAACTAATGACAAAAATAACAACACCAAAATATAACAGTGTTATTATGAATGATATTTAGAGTCTATTAAGTAACTGAACAGATCCTGTAGGATAATTTTTATTTTAATATGATCCATGGTCATTGTATCTATCATCAGATGTTCAAGCCCATACGGCTTCTCCTATGTGGTGTTAACTTTTCAGATGAGACCAGCTGTACTCAACTCTAGCCCTCAAGATCCAATCCAGTCCAGGTTGAAGCTATTAAGAGGCAATTAACTAATGTAGGACCTGGTTGCAATAAAGAGCAGAACTGGAATAGATCTCGAGGGCACCAGAGTACCACTGCTGTAGACAATCCAAGCAGTATTTGATTTTAGGCTGGTCTTTGTTATCGCATTTACCAGCACCACCTGCTGTCCCAATCCCCTCACTGCACTTTGGGTCACAGAGCGCCTCAGAGCAAAAAGAAAAATACATTACAGCTTCGAATGCAAAAATGCAAATGTGAGATATATTACATACACCAAAACAGTTTCTTACCTGTAACACTTTTTTTTTTTTTTCTTTTGGAAAATAATGTACCAAAGAGTACGGAGCAAAGGTCTAGTAAATGTGATCCTCATGCTTATTTAATCTGTTATTATGATTGCTCCCCACCAAGCACAAGAGGGATTATGTCTTTCTGTTTTTATCCACAGCTGTAAAAACAGTACTGCACTGTGCATCAGTATTATGCCAGGAGAGGAGTGTGCTTCTTGCTCACACTACAGTATATCAAGGCTATTAGTAATAGATGCCCACCTTTGTCAATAGGTCTAGGTGAATATTCATGAAACCTGAGCTCACATGTAAATACCGTTTTTTTTTAAGTGCTTGTGTATTTCATCTGAGATTGGTAGTCCCTAGCATGGGCTATTATTTCATTCAGTGTGAATTGTTAAATTGGCTTTAACAGTCTTTAACAAAACATTGTTTAAAATAGACCTTAATGTTTTTTGTAAACAGAGCCTATTGTATCTTATTAATAATAACAATAGTCTACTAACATAGGCCAAAACATTTTAAGCTCCAATGCAATGTTGCCTCATAATCTAAATGAACAAAAAAAAAAAAAAAAAAAAAAAACTTGAAAACTAGTAAGAAACAATTAGTATGTAAGGAGCCAATAAAATAACATTTTGATTTGTGCATTGAATTAAAACAATAATGCTTGAAAAGTCAAGTGCATTTTACCTGTAAAAAAGTATATGAAAAAAAGAAAAATAAAAGATTTGAAACAAAAATGACTTTCCCATGACACACACACACACACACACACACACACACACACACACACACACACACACACACACACACACACACACACACACACACACACACCACCCTACTGAAAGTATTGACGCAACTTAAGGTTGTCGTCTATACTCCAAGGTTGCCAAACACAAAACAGGACTGTAAACTTTCAGAAAAAGAGGTGGTAGCAGTGCCAAATCTAAAAGGTTGATATGTATGATGTCATTTTACAAAGAAATGCCTACAATAATGTTATGCCCATGAATGGAGAATTGTCCTGGATTTTTCCAGTAAGCCATAATCTTACAAAAATACACCTACTTCATACCACTGTGCGGTTTAGAAAGAGCAGCAAAAGCAATTATCAAACTGATGTAGCTCTCACGTATGGCAGGGACAGCATTGTAGTAATCCAAGTATAATAAATATTGAGAAACATGCAGCTGAAAAGGGCTCTCGCTCAAGGTTGCTAGAGACAGCGGTTTGATTGTTCATTTCTATTACTGGGTGATTATAGTTGGGTAAATTCTATTAAAACATTTCTGCTAAACCAACATTTGGTTTTTTGGTTTATTGATTATACAGTACATTATAATTGTAATTGTATAACCTGCACATTTTGTCAAATCATTTGCTGCAGTAAAGTGTTTCTAGCTGAAAGTTGTTCCGTTTGTTCTCATTGCTTATCCCCTTGATGGTTTGTTCAAATCTTACAAGTGAAGCATGTTTGGTTGTCTTAACTTTCAAGTCTCTAAGTGGGCCATAGTCAACATCATTATAAATGTAGTCAACATCATTATAAAAGCCAATTATAAATCGTGAAGCCACTCTCAGCCAACCAAAACGTCAGGTCTCAGAACATTCCAGCACATCGTATTTTGCCTTAAGTCATCTCATGCATGCTAGACTTGGAATACGGCATTACCTATGCACAGTGTTGTGTTGATATGTATAGCTGACCCTGTCTCTGATGGTTAATTGTGTGTCACATGAGAACACACTCTTATACCAGCTTTGCTTCACGTTCCTTTTGCCCATCCAAAATAGACACTCGTATACTATAACAGACAAGGTGAAATGTGCATATTAGCTTATACATATAGGTGGTACTGGGCATGTTTGTTAGTCAGTCTCAGAAATGGTGGGCATGTAGACTGAATTGTTTCTTCACCCCCTTGGAAAGTGGTCCCTCCAGGGAAGGATTGAGGGCTGCTCATGGGGCAGTGTGTGGAAATCTGCATGTCTGTATCCTGCATTGCAATAGAGAGGACTTCAGTGCGCAGTGCTGCCAGTCTAGTACCTCCTAAATTCATCACAGACATAGAATCAAGAAATATCATGTCGTTACTCTGTGGCTATTTTTTCTTCTGCTCCTCCTTACTGATTTTCCAGCTGCATCTTTTGTCGCCGTCTGGTGGATTCATTTGTAATTGCGTTATTTTCTGTTTAACGGTTATCAACAACGTAATTGTTTTTCCAAATGAAATGTGGTTTTTACATTCATTTCTATACAGAGCTACTGTATCAGACTGCTGCATTGTTGTGTCATATGTAGAAGGAGGGGGGAAAGGAATAATGATCTATGATGATTGTGATGTTTTTCATTATGTAGTGACTTTGGTATACAATTTATTTATATATAAATGAGTCTCTAGGCACACTGTTTAAGAACGGCCAAATGTTGATAACTGAGACATACCATAATAGTTTTGTGATATCATGTAGAACTCGAATTCTTTTGACAACAATTGACATCCGCACGTGTCAGAAATATAAAACAATGGTTTATTTAAAGGAAAAAGGGGTGCACAACTAATCTAATATTACAGAAAGGAAAGTCTATTGGTTAGAGATATGAGTGAATAATAATATGCAGTTCATAGATTCCATAGTCAAACGATTACAACATAAAAACATAAGAACATAAGAAAGTTTACAAATGAGAGGAGGCCATTCGCCCATCTTGCTCGTTTGGTTGTTAGTAGCTTATTGATCCCAGAATCTCATCAAGCAGCTTCTTGAAGGATCCCAGGGTGTCAGCTTCAACAACATTACTGGGGAGTTGATTCCAGACCCTCACAATTCTCTATGTAAAAAAGTGCCTCCTATTTTCTGTTCTGAATGCCCCTTTGTCTAATCTCCATTTGTGACCCCTGGTCCTTTAATATTAGACATGTTTAATACTTATCAATTTCCATATACAGACATCAATCTGTGTCTATGAATACTGCAGCTTTTCAGATCCGCAGTTCCAATTTAGATGGTATTTTGCTGTATGCATTGTATTGCGTAGGCTCGCAATAACCAATAGTTCCTTTTCAAATGGAGATTAGCCTGTTGATCTCCAAGGCTTGCAACATTATCTTTGCTGTTGGCAGTTTTCCCACTGGGAATAGTTCCATTGATCAGACACAACTCAGTTCAGCTAATGCGTTGCAATTGAAAAGTTATATAGTTTGTAAAAGTGTTCTTGTGGCAATTCTTCTGTATGGCTTTGCTTCAGTTCTTTTCATGTAGATAAGTGAAAACAAAGACCTGCTTTCCGATTAATGCAGTATCCCGTCACTGATCCAGTCTCTCGTAGGACAGACAGCAGGGCCCTTCCTCAGAAGATGATTCTAGCCATTATTCAGAACATTGGTTCTTCCTTGCCTTCTGTGAATTTGAGCAAGTATGCTCCCATGACTCTGCAACTTTGTTCAGAGCAGTGTAGCATCCATTTTGTCCCTCCAAACTTCAAGACAACTCTAGAGGGAGGACACTACTTGTGCACACCTCCTTTGTGGTCAGCACGCATGTCTGGGTGCAGCAGTTTGACTGGAAGCAGCATCACACAGCAGAAGATTGCTCACACTTCGAAGTGGGTTTTGTGATTCTCTCTTCAACCCTGTGATTGGCTAGTCTGGTTATTTTGGGCAGTGCCTGAGTTCACGTGAAGTGTCTTTCATTGGTTGTTCTCGTACTGACGTGGCCCCTTGTCGGCTGGATTTACAACAAGGACTGGTTCCCGTCTAGCGTGAAGACACCTAGAATTGTTTGGCTTGTGGCACCGAATGGATCATTCAGCGATCGTGAAGATAAGCCATGTGTCCAGTATTTAGTTTATGACTCTTTTTAAAAGCATTCTTTGCCAGCAGGCGAGTTGGAGACCGGAAACCAAGAAGACACAGAGAATGGTTTAAGACTCCCCCCTGTATATTCCAATTCTGTTACTTTCATACACAGAATGATATGATTACCCCCCTTCTGACACTACAATTATCTTCTTTATAGGTGAATACATCGTTTGTTGGGTGTCTCTTATTGTATCAGAGATGTCTTCTCCTGCAATTTGAGCAAGAGGGCTGCAAAGCCAAGCTGCTCAAACACCCTACTTATAATAAATCAACATATCATAAATTCTCACTTTAGAATGGCACCGTATGGTCTATATATTGGATGACATCTGTACTCTGAATCATTTCCACTCCTTAATGAGGATTTTTCATATCTGATTTATAATGAATGTTGTACAGTTTGTTTTACACCACCTAAATGGCTCTGTATCACATTAATTGTCTCACATTCATATTTAAGAAGTATTGTCCAGAAATTGCTTGTCAAATCCTGGAAGTAAGTCTGGATGTATGACCTACACTGGCAGAATCAAATCAGACTTTTTCCATCTCAGCAGTACATACATGTGGTTTCAATTCAGAGCTCTCAGAATGTTAACACGATAGTTTAGCAATGTTTCCAATCACAGGGGTGTGTTCGGGCATCTCCTCCAATGTCTGGACGTTGGATTAACAATCAGGGAAATAACGGTAATTTTAATAGCAGAAAGCCAAGAAGAGATGTGCTGTAAACAATGGATTTGGAACAGAATATTATTCCACAGTGGTTCTGATAGTGCTTAGTAAGCTCTTACAATGGATACCTTGTGTATATTGTTTGTGCTTTCATTGGTAAGATATAGATTTGAAAATGTTTCCCCTAAATTAAAAAAACATTGCACTCCCCTGTGTGGTGACCCCTGGCTCTTTGATTGATCCATAATAAAAATAGAATTAATTTGCAATGCTTAGAAGTGATAGACAACCTCCAGGGTCACAGTTCATCTGTCTACTTCTCCTCCTGAGAACTCATTATAGTACATTAATAGCAGTTAAAAATCTCAAACCATACATTTCTATTCAGTATATTCTGTCCTAAATCCAGTGCTGTATTATTAATCTGAAACAAAAACATATTGGAAATGTGAAAACATCCCAAGTTGTCAAAAGTGCCCAGCCATTTAAAGCAGAGATATCAAAAACACAAGCCAAGTTTCAGGAAACCATTGTGACAGCCTTGCACAGCACAAAGCAAACAAGCGCAACTGTAAAACAAAATGGGGGCCAAGGTTGCCCCAAATGTATCTTCTAACATGGCATGGCAAACACATGAAAAACACAGGCCAAGTTATCAGAAACAATTGGGGCAACCTTGGCCCCCACAGCTTTGACAGTTGTGCTTACTAGCTTGTGCTGGGCAAGGTTGCCCCAATGGTTTCTTGAAACTTGGCTTGTGTTTTTGATATCTCCACTTTAAATGGTTGAGCACTTTTGATAGCTTGCTGTTTTTTCACATTTCCAATGTGGTTTTGTTTCAGATACACATATGCGTGGATAGACGTGCCTGGGGTCTTTAAAAAGGTTTCTTTTTTTGCATGTGATGTGTGTGACTAGTCCATTTTAAAATGTCAATAAATTGTTTTATATACAATACAAACGTCAAAATAAGTGTGTTCCCCAGTATATTTCCATGTTGAGAAAAAACACGTTAATTGTCATTAAACGCGGATATTCTCTAATATACATATGGCCGGACAAAAGAACCTGGAGCCTGCAAAAATACGGCGGAAGAAAAACGAGGAGGACATTTTTACCTTCCTTTGGCGACGTATTTCTCTTACTGTATGACAGGTATTGACTTTTTTTTTTTTTTTTACATTTTATTTAAGAATGTTGGAAACTACATATTAAAAGTGTAATGGTGCTTTTGGCTGATTTAGTTTTGCCTCCCCAACACCCCGAAACACGTAAACTACCCATGCTGTTGTATTGGAAAAAAATGCTGTTGATTTTTACAGTCGATATAAGAACATAGCACCCATTGAATGAAAGTGCTGCATTTTGTAGTTAACTGTACATCAGGAATGTTGGTTGGAGAAGGGTTTGAGAGGGAGGGATGGAGGGAGAGAAATGTGTAAGATATTTCCAAAGTAATTGTAGATGTTGTCATTACAATTTATTACTTTCCCAATAATACCTTATTAAATACAATGTACACCATCTATTATGCATATAAAAGTGTTCAAATATGTATAAATGACACCTTTTGGGAGGGTGTGGGTTTATAACTCCACTAATTCGTAGTTTAGAACATGTAAAAATAAAAGACACAAGTGAGACACAAGGAGATATAGTAAAACATTTCTTGAGTTTCTTTGGTGAAACAGGGCATGTATAAAAAGTTGAAAAAACTGTAATTCACAAAAATCTTCACATTATGCAATATACAAGTTATACTATAAACATAGAAAAAAGGTATTATGTGATTTGAAATGGTACTAAAAAGCAGGTTGAAATTGTGACATTTTGCTGTCTGGTATGGGTAAGCCAAATGGATGGTTATTGTCTGGTGCACCAGCTGATTGGATTTCTGCGTGAAAGAGTTGTTGCAAATGAGCCATAGCAGTTTTAATTGATGGATACTACCTGCGATTATCCCTTATTGACCCCTGAATGTCTTCTCTAGATTCTACATCTTTTTAAGAGTAAATATAATTCTTCTTCTTCATCACATCGATCAACGCTTTGATTCTGTTGCGCAGCACACTTTTAGTAAGCAGGGACAGAGCGCTGTGATGTGATTGCATCTTAGTATATCATGCAATGTGAACAAATAGAAAGGGTTTTAAATAAATGACCAGTTTACATTTAGTTAATAAAGAAAATAAAAATGTTTTCTTAATAAGCTACAGCATGCTAAGGTTGACTGTAAACATAACAAGGAATTCAGGGGTTAATAGAGGAAATAGTTAATAAAATATATATTTTCTATATTTAAAAAAAAACATTTTTCCCTTTTCACAGGCAAATAGAACATAAATTAAATCTCTGTGGCTTTACTTAATTTATTTAGAAAAGCTGGAGCCGCGTCTTAAGTCAGAATGACTAATATCTATATATATATATATATATATATATATATATATATATATATATATATATATATATATATATATATCAATAATATAATCAGTTCCTTCGGTCGACGCAATCGTTTTTAAAATAATTATATATTTACAAAAAATGTTTTATTTACCATACAAAGTAGCAAAATGCAGTTCTGTAATAACATAATTTTAGTTTAGCGCATTTGTTTGAGAACCGCTCAAAGCTACCATATCCGAGAGAGTGAATGAGATCAAAATACAAAGTGTGTTAATGTATTACTGGCACTTTGATCTCTAATGGGGGCCAAACATATTCTGAGCAAGGCAGTCATATCCTCGGGCAGTCTCTGAATGTGATTGGTCGATGATGGCTGAATGTGTGAGTGGCTCTGTATTGCAGTCTCTAGGTAAGGCTTGCCTGGTTCCATAGTATGTGCTTTAGAATGCATTATACTATATAGAATGGCACAAAATGTTTCATTTTCAGGAAACAAGCCCTCAGTTATGAGTTAAATTTCAGTTATCCTTCCTTACTTTCACAAATCTTTTTTTTTTTTTTTTTTTTTTTTTTTAAATAAAGCTATTCAAACAATTCCCAGCCTCAACTTGGAGCAGCATTAAAAATGGATAAGATCCTCAAAATGACCAATTGTAAGTAACCAGTACTAAATATGTCTGCTTAAATATGAATATTTATTTACACTATTTAAGCATTATTAAACTGTCACATTACTCTTATTTACATGTTTTCTTTTCTTCACTGGACTGGTAGATGGTGTTACTTGTTTAACAAGTACAGACTGCTGTGTTGTGCTGTGGAATTGCTTAAACAGGAGACTAGTGTAGTGAAAAAGTATGAGGCCGGAAATAAGTTTACAGATAACGACAAAAAAGACAAAAAAACAAACAAAAAAACAAAAAAGACATCACCCAAGAAAAAGACTTCTCAGTGTGTTTTGATAACAAGACTTTCAACTCATTTTAGACTTTAAAAAAAAAATTAAACATCTGATAACTTATCAGGCACTTGTTTCTGGTGTGTTCTTTTAACACTGAAGTCCATTGTCTGAAATGCATTTTAAAACCTCCCAATACATGACATTAAAGGCACTGTTCATCAGGACTTTGGCTGGATGAGTGTGGAGACCTGGCTCCCAGGAGCTGCTCAGCGCCTCCATTCCTCTTGCCTGTCGGTCCAGCGATGTACATGTCTCACGTGATTTTTGTTGGAGCTCCTTTTATCATTCTTGGCAAAGTTGTTGTTATAGTATTTCTTTGCGTAAGTCTTTTGGTAAGTGGATGCTGTGAAAGAGACACGATAAAAGGCCATTTAATAAACAATCACAGTGTACACATAGGCAGAGGGCAAAATCATTTTCTAGGGCATTGCATTAGTCACCTGTACTTGGTTATTGCGGGATTACACCTGAAAATAAGTAGTTGATGCAATCCAGGTGGATTAAAAAATATTCAGCTGTGATTTACACCAGCAGGGCATATCATATCAGCCCCTGAGTTAAGAAGACACACTTTTTGGCAAGTGCCTTAGTCAGTGTTCTTTTTTTTTGGTTTTTTAAATGACCAAAGTTACTAAATCCAGCTTTTACAAAATTACATCAAAAACAAACAAACAAAAAAAAAAACACAAGGGCTGTCCTGTGTCAACTCTCAGATGTGTTACACATGCTGGCCAGCTGTGTATAAACCTTTCTTTTAAAATGCTTGTGTTGATATTACTTAATGCAACAACTTACGGCTCAAGCAGGATACTTTTGGTTCGTCCCATCTTCCATCTCCTCTACACCTGATAGTTGGTACATGCCGCTGGATGAAACCATCTCTGCAGTGGTATCTGACCAAGGAGTTGATCTCATAGCGTGGCCTCATCCTGCCAAACGTCCTCGCGTTATTCACAACCGGGGGCTGACCGCAGGCAACTAAAATTGAATAAAAAAATATATATATTTAATATCTATGCAGCAAAAGTTACGCTGATAACATTTTCAGGGATTACTAAAATTTCTGTCTTTCAATACAGATTTCCAATTTTGTAAGCTTGAAGGCTACAGAGGCAGAGATAAATAGTGACCTACTTTGAGAAGTTTCACATACAGTAGACATAAGTGGCTGTACATTAAATCCTAAATCGAGGTCATGGTTAATTAAAATGGGTAAGGTTTGTTCGGAGTTGTCTTTTTCTCATATGTGGTTCAATAGAAACTTTCAACAGAGATGTGCTAGCTGTAAGATTCAGTCATGACATGCTGACTCATTTGTTTTTCAGCTCATTAAACACAAGCACAGTGTATGTGTTTTGATGGTAAACTGGTCTGTAGCACTTTTAGAGGCTCACAACTAATATTCCCCCGGACATTCGATCAACCTTGCCACAGCTGGATTTTATTAAAGCATTTTCCAAAACCAGGGAAGCCTGGGATAACCACTAAACGGTGATTCCCCAGCGCTGTAAAATTATCTTTTTTGTCATATTCCAGGATATTGGTTGATCAAATCAACCCTTTAGTAACTTAACTGAATAATGAAAATTGACCGAAGTTACTTTTTTCCCCAACTAAAGTTATTTTTTTTTTTTTTTTTGCTTCATTTCTATGTCATTAAAAGTTTCAATTTTGTTTCAAATTACAGTTGCCACAGCCTTGTTCTCAGTGCATCAGTTGCTTTATGTGTTTCAGGTATTACAGACGAGGTTATCGACAGCCACTATTTTACCATCCCGTCCTGTTAGTGCTGCTCTGTGAAACAGTCTCAAAAATATAATCATACAAAAGCTGTTATGTTCCATATCTGCAAATCTCTCTTCAATGATACTGTTCATGGTTAATGATACAAAATGAAAATGTATTTCTCATACCCGTCCCCTTTTTGCAGGTGTAGGTGAGATGATAATTACAGGGTACATCATTCCACTGGCCATTTTCATGCCAGATCATAACTACGCAATCCTCTCCAGATGAAAAGAAGCTGTCTGGCTGGCTAGGTCTCCAGTTCTCATATTGCTAAAAGAAATAAAAAAACAAGCAAACAGGTTATTGCATTGCCCCTCACCATGTACAATATGTGGTTCATGAAAGGAATTCAAGTAATGCACTGTATGCATGCCATCTACAGTGTTATCAATATAAAGAGGGGTCTGGATTAAATTAAAACTATGGATCTGTCATAGAACTAACAAAATACAACTACGACAGCGCCATCAACTTGTCTTCAATTCAGACCAGGACTCCACAACAGCACAGCTCTCTTAAAGATCTTGTGAGTGAAGAACATGTATTTATTTATTTTATTTCCCTGGGATAATGATTAACATTACATTACAGTAACTGTATGTTTCAGCTAATAAACCCCACTTAGCTATCAGATAAAAATCTGTTATTTTGTGCAATAAGACATTAAAACAATCATGGGAACTGTGCATGGTTGTGACTACAGGGCCAAAAATGCTCTGATTTAGCTAGACTCCTGTGGTTTGGCAGGAATGTCTGATAGCTCAAGGCATTACAAGACCATTAGTCCAAATCTGATAACGTCATTAAGCAGGTTTATTTTGGCCCTCGTTAGCATAAACTGCAATAGTCAGATCAGTGTGGGTGCAGGAAGTGCCATGCTTATGAATAGTTCAGCAGCACTCCACCCAGTTTCAGATGAATAGCTGAGTAGCTTTTTTTCCACCAGTGCAAATACTGAAATTAATTTTGTCTACTGCATTTTAATACCGTAGACAATATATTTATGTTGCATAGATGTGAAAACTATTGAATGAACAGTAAATTAAACGCTTCTGGTTTCTGTAAGCTGTAGTTATGGGCCCATAATCTACTGTTGCCTTTCCTCACTTGTTCACACAGACAGCCTTCTTATCTCCCTCTAACAGCAAGCAGCTGGCCTACATTATCTTGGGGTTCCCTGTGTCTGCAATCTGTTTAATACTTCCACTCTGTAACAGCTCAGCGTTATGGGGATTAATACAAGCTCCTCACTGTGTAGACACTGCAGCATGTTTTGGGGTTTGGTTTACAATGCTGCAGATTTCAGTCTCCTCACAGTGATCAGTGCATCAGCCGGACCTACATTTCACAGAAACCTCAATTACACTCAATTAAGAGAACTTCATGTTTGCTTTCCTGTTATATGTTGTCTTTGTCCAATTACTGATATTATTTCATGTGTTAAATTCATATGGCTGATTATGTTCAACTCTGCAGGCAGAAGAGGTTAGAAGTTATGTTACTGTAACTATTCTCTTCCTCACGCAAAAAAAAGATTAATGAGCCTGTGCCTGCAATGCACCATTTTCAATGCGAAAAAAGCTGCTTCTGAAACAGAGACCCACTTTCTGTTATTTTAGAGGGTTCCTTGCTAGTTAAATCAATTGATGATTAGCAGAGGTACAGCAGAATGCCTTAGTGACCCACAAATAGATGTTTCAAATGCTCATGACAAGTGACTGAGTGTATTACAGTAACTGTTCAATTCCTGGATGAATTTGGAAACCTGACAGCTATATATATATATATATATATATATATATATATATATATATATATATATATATATATATATATGTGTGTGTGTGTGCTTCTAAAAAATAAGCAAAAAACTGATGCTTTATTATAGCGTTATATAACTTTAAAAATAGTGAACACATACTAGTATTACCTGATATGTCCACATGGGTGTGCTAGCATTACGTGTGTGCAGCATTAGTTTACAAGTGGACAACCCCATCTGGTAATGTCACAGCTGAATGCACTCACAGCAGCATGGTCTGGGCCACTCCTTATAATAGTGTGCCATGGTAAATTTATTTTCACCATACAATTTTAGTCCCTCGTTTGCCAATGTTGTACCATGCTTTCATGTAGATGTGCCCCAACAAAGTTTTATATGGAAGACAAAGTGAAGGAAGCTCTTTAGCATGTATTTCAGAAGCTGAACATTAAAATTCTCAACCGCCAAAAAGCTATTGTTGGCACTTCATACTCCTAGCCCACAAATACTATGAACACAAGTTCCACAAACCAGGAGCACTGAATTGTCTGTTTTTTTTTCACCAGCATTGCTCTACTTTTGTTGAGGTAAAAAATAAGGTAAACTTTCCTTTTTCTTGATTTTGACTGATAAGCAGTTGAAGATAACAAAGAAGGAAACCACTTTATTTATTCCCTGAATACCATCTATAAAAATAACGTTTTTTTAGTCTACCATTTTAAAGACATGTAAAGACGCCTTATAATATTCTGTTGGTTTCCCTTGGTCCGGAAGTGCTATCGTCTTCGTTTTTGTTAGAAAGGAATATAGAGAACACTTAACCATAACAAGTGCTAGAAAGGCACTGCAACAGGAAACTCAAGGGGACAGAGTCTTTAAAGAGCTGCCCCAGCAGTGCAGGCAAGCTCCAAGCCTGTGTCTCAACCATGTAATACATTCGTTTGATATAAAAGGAGAAACCAAGAGCTAAATAGTTTTGGCAGCTAATGACCCGATGGAAATGTGCCCAGTCACTGTCTTTGCCAGGGCTTGGCATGGGATAGGTCATTTGGCCCTTACCGCTGGCCTGCCCCTTGATGAATGTCAACTCGTTCTCCAAAATGATCGTGGGTCGTGGTAGACTTCACCACGACACACACAAAACACAAATTATTTCCAGTCTTGTGTAACTAGGGACTGAAAGCAGGACCTTTTCTGCATCCAGCAATGATATCAGGTTGAGAATTTTTTTTATCTGGGAAACTATACTGTGGGACATGAAAACACCCTGAGGTGTGCTTTTGAAACTTGAATCCCAAATGTTGTGTGGGTATTTGCACCCTGCCCCTGTCTGCTACGCTGCACTACATCTTGATGACTAAATACCGACTGGAACTGAAGGAAGTTATGTGCTCAGTCTAAGTGACAGATAACTGGAAGCCATCAGCCAGAGGAAGAAAGATATACTGTGACCAGTTAGCTACTCATTCCCTTGGGGCTTACATTAGTCAGTGTTAGTCACTGGAATACATACTTGGAAAGAGATCACAGAAAAACACTGATGCAATATTAGGAGTACTTGGTTTGTCCTTCAGCTCTCTATCTAGGAGACTTTCATTTCTCAGAATTAGTCTACACTGGGAGTGAAAATGTACAGCCACAACCATAGTGCTGAACAAAATGCATAAAATGGGTGTCCATGCTGAACTGCTCTCAAATGATTCCTCTGGCCAGGTGCATGGTGACTGTACATAGAAAGGGATGCATGAACTCCACCTGCAATGAACATGTCAGTCTTAAGAAATGGAAATGCAACTATGCACAATGCTGGGAGTGCCCTTTTCTGTATTTCAGTAACCTTACTTCTGAGTGCTCTTATTTGTTACTGCATACAGTTTATTGTTTAATTTTATAATATATATCTATCATTTTAGAATATAAAATAATAAATAAATGATAGCTACCCCTATTCCATAATTGTGTGCTATTTTGCTTATCCAGACCTTGATGCAGGGCGGTTTCTTTTCCCCTCAATACAGAAACACACTATGGCGCTAATAATTGTGCACAGTTTGAGCTTCCAGCTCGCTTCGGCCAAAATTATAACAGTAAGAGACATCCTACTCGTGACTTATTAACATAATGGTAATATTCACTTTGTAGGATATCTCGTGTATTTTTGTGTGAACCTGACGATGCGTCAGTTGTAGTACAATCCTAACGAATCGCACCATGCTGACTTTCAAAAGGCGATGTCTCGCTGCATGCATCATACATAACTAAAACAACATGTTCAATTGCCTTCACCTGTCTGCTAGCTTTCAATGTGCTACTCATGCATTGATTTACTGTACAATTGAACTAACATGCAAGGGTTGTCTTTTCAACCCCACCCCCCGGTCTTATGTTAATTTCGACTTTGAAGTTAAAACTAATTTGAACTCCAGGGCATACAATTAGCCACTTTCCTGCTTACTTTAAGCAACACTCATGCCAGAGTCTGCTCCACCCCTGCTGTTCTCCATGACAACCAGCACCACGTGGAATCGTCTACACCAGGGGTGATCCATCAGTGAGGCAACACACGCCGACAGGCAAATACAAGATAATATACACTTCAAGATTCAACTGTATCCCTTTTAAAAATGTAACATCTTCCAGTAGAATATGCTCCTAATTCAGAGCGCTTATGAACAACATAGACGGTTAGAACCTTGTTTTCTGATACAGAAAGTGGCTTTTCTACTGATACCCATTTCCAACTGGATTGAAAACTCAAGTGCCAGACTGGAATGGAAGCACTGGTTCCATAAACCCGCCACTGGGTTTCTTGAATTTAGCATTACTAAATAAATAAAAGGTCACTGATATTGCAAACAGTGGGGTCACCAACCAGGGGCACCCCCTTCACTGTACAAAGCTCAGCTGCAAGTAACATGTCAACAGTTGAAGACTACAGGAAGAGGTCAACATGACCATTCTGTTGAGGTCATATAGGAAGGAGCTTGTTGCTGCAAAGGCTTGCTTTTGTATCACATCGGATCCTGGCAAAGCAATGAAAAGCTTAGGTTGTTTCTTATGTTGTCTCACCAGATGACTGCCATCGGTCCAGCGGAAGTCCTGCTCAAACATCTTATCATTGAGTCCAATCCACTGGTAGTCATGACCCAAACCTAAAGGGAACAACAGAAACAAAAGTAAAGCCTTGACAGAACTTCCATATTAGGATGCCATTGGAAATAATAATAAGAAAAATCATTTTCATACTCATGAATCATGCTTCCTGTTCTCAAGCCCAGCTTTGGAAACAGTCAGAACTATTTAGCTGTCTCTTTTTTTATAAATTCAGCATGGCCACAATGTGGTTATTAACGCTTTCTGGCCTCAAGTTTTTAAAGCAATTCTTACTGATAACAGGAAAATTGCTTGTTTATTTGCTGTAGGAAATCTGACCTGGGAGCTCAGTTAACCATTCTGGCCTTCATCCTGCAACCTTCAAAGTCTTTGGGACTAGCTTGTACTTTAAACTGAAAACCACAATCAGCATACTAACGCTAGCTCTGCCACACACATACAGTACATTCGCCATGATTCAGTTGTACAGCGTAATCTCCCATGCATCTATTACCCTAATTAATAGAAATACAGCATTGCCTTCCAGTCAACCCAGTGAACTGTACAGCTAATGCACTCTACAAAATAGCTTAGTAAATATTGATTCAAATAAGTCATGTTACTTATTTAAGTAGAGCATTTGTGAATTCTGCTAGTAAAAACAGCTTCTTAAAACATAGTCATGGGTCGTATTCGCAAAACTTTAACTTGTGAGTTATTTAAAGTATAGTATTCATGAAACTTGTCTGGACTTACAAAAAAAAACAATTGTATTGGAATATAAAACCTTATTAAGTCAATATTAAAAAGAAAAAACAAGTTATTAGCTTCTTAAAACCATTGAACATTACTTAGCAATTGTACTGTATCAACACTTACGGTTCACAAAGAGCTGTTCTTCATTTGAGAGGACACTGGTGAGGTGTGCCCCCTGCAGGCGGCACTCTCTCTCTGCGGCATCCCAGGTGCGGCGGTGGGCAAAGTACTTGTAGCAGTGCCCCTGGAATTTGTGCCAGCCGTAGTCGCAGGTCTCAGTGTCTGAAAGAAAACATGAAAAGCACTAAGTACTAAGGTACAACACTGCCATTGTGTTTAATAAACAATAAAGATGGTTTGGAATTCTCAAGACAGTGAGTTTTAGTCCATCCCCAGGATTTACTGTGTGGATTATTCTATATGTCAGCTATCAAAAAAGAAGATAAATGGATATGGGACCAAAATGCTCAATCCCAAAGTGATTGGGTCCAAGCTATATTTGAATCCCGTCCTCCAGAGAAAAAGGGTTCGTACTTTAACCCACAGTGCCACACAGTCACTAATAGGCTTTAGTGAATGAACCCACACATACAGGATCACTGAAATCCTTTCAGTGTGAAGGAGTGACCTTAGATTAAGAACATAATGATATAGCTCAGTATAAGTCATAAATTAATTAGCCATTCCCTATAACGATGCCCTGATGAGTATTTCAGTTTTTGCTGATACTATTAAATATTGCTCATAAAGCCCTTTTTCGGTGAGTGCTGTTACTACATGCCAGAGCAGCAGAGTGATGACAGCTTTAGAAAAGGAAAGAGAAAATGCATCGTTGTGCAGAGTGGGGGAGCAAACATCAAGATCATTGGAAACGACATTAAAGACCTCCAGCAGGAGAGAGGCTTAGTAAATGACAAGGTATCTGTTTTACTTTAGATCTGACAGCTACAGATGAATAAACCAGGGAAGAGATTACTAATATTAACCAGGGACCCCTAACTAACTACAGCCACACATTTCAGAGCACAAGGGGGGCTGAACTCTGTGCACTCAGCCTAAAAATGAATATTTATCGAAAAATCATTTTGGGTCTGTTTAACTTTGCTGGCCTTTGTGTTGTGATTTTGAAGCCTGAAGAGGCATTTGGGGTTTGGGACAGTGGCAGTGGAAGCTTTTTACGACTGGGGGGTCGAAGCTTCCTCAGTGCTATTGTTAGTGTTCCCACCTAAACACAATTCATGAGTTAATAATGATATTAATTAAGGCCCTACCTAAATCTTGGAGAGATCTTCAGAAAATGCAGCTCAATTGATGCCAAAACATGAAATGTAGTTCTACTGCCCCAATTATTTAGGTAATTAAAAAGCCATACAGTGTTTCATTTTCTTATTGCATAAATACCATCTGAAATGGTTTACAATGTTTTACAATAAATCTCTTCACCGTCATGCGACTTCTCAACACCCACTGCCCTGTGACTCCTAATAAAGTTGTTCATAGTATTTTGCCCTTAGAAATCACAGCATATCGTAGTTATTTACATAATTACATTTGTATCTGTGAAAGACATGTGTAATCAAAGGGTGTTGACTGGAGTTGATCAATTTACAAGCTGTCAACAAAGTATGGATGCCCATAGGGTTGGCAACATTGGTTGTTTCTTTTATAAAAACAATACAATTACTGCTAGAAACAAAAAAAGCTGAGAAGTAGAAAAGGCAGATTATTGGTGGTTACTCACCTTATTTATAGTTAAAAGCCCAGTTCACGTATATATATAACAAATACATTTAACATTAGAAATTACTGTAGAGAACTGGACTGTAGAATTTTGATAGTGGGATGGAATTAATTAAACTAAACTACTGCATATATTTTAAACAGGACAGTCATTCAAGATTAAGCACAGCACCATAGTTTACCACAAAAATGTTTTAACACTCACAAATATTGCATAAATAACATATTGTATTCATCCATAAAAGACAGTGAATAGCCTTATTCTACTATATAATATAGGGTTGTTGGCATCTCTGGCAGCTTGGTACTGTCAAAGATGGTCAGTAAGGGAAAAATTGAGTTTCTTAATGCACACTGGGTTTTCTTGTTACACTCACTGTCTTTTTTCATGCAGAGTTCATTCTCTTCACATAGTCGAACCACTGAGAGGCATCCACTTATTGTTACTGAAGTCAGGCAAGGAAAACACCATGCAACATTGGAAGGCATCGTGTAATTGTTTCCTAATCCTACAATCCCCCATGTGTTGATGAGAAAACATTTGCTTTTAATCGAGAGCTTTAATAAGGCTCTTTTATTCATTATCCCCTTGCACAGCTGCATAGTTCTTGTTCTGACAAAAAAAAAGGGGGGGACTTTGTATTTTTTTGGCAGACGAGCCTGAGAACACAGCTGCATTAATGGAGGCAGACTTGCGGGGTGATTCAATGTTCAGAAATTGGAACTATATTCAGGTCAGCCTGTAATATATCAACTTGTTTAAAAGCCACCCAGCAGTGCTGCTCTGGAGGTCAAATGGGTTAGAGTTTAATTTCAAGCAGACTGACTGGCATTTGTGTCCAGCACTACCCATCAAACAGGAAATATTTGGATGTTAATTGACCCCTGCACTTACTTATAAGTGTCAAGCCACAAAAATGAAGCACAATTACATGGTAGTTTAAGTCATATACATCTTTGCTAATGTCTTTCCAAATAATAATTATCAGCGGTAGAACTGGAGCAACTGTGTGTTTCAGATAGTATATGGGACCCCTTAATGAAAGTGAAGTTTCTAGGAAGACAAGCCTTCATGTATTGATGACAGATGCTTCCCATACAGATGTTGTACAGTACAGTATAATAGTCTATTTAAGTATTCAACTTGTTTATATCCAACTGCCTATTTGCACAACCTGTCTGGAATGGTGTGGGCTATCAATGTCAGCTACTGTTCCTTGAACTACAGTACTACATAAGCTTAGCCTAGCTTTTTATTCCATGCAAGGCCCGGCCACTATTTTTGTGGGGAAAAAAAGACTACATTTTGCTTCCAAAGCTTTAAAGGAGTTTACCTATCCAATTGTCTAGTGTAAGTAATACCATATTTTGCTCATAGCAACCACGTTCCCCTACAAATAAAACTACTGTTAGGGAATGTAAACAAACTGAATTGTCAACAACTGTTTGTATAGTGCATGATACACTATGGGAGAATGTAGCAAACATACACCAAGATATTTTATTTTACTAAAAAATTGAACAGGTCTGTGTGAGACATCTGAAGCTTTTAACTATAACCTACTTTCCATCAGAAATCTGTCTAGACACAAACTAAGATCAAAGAGAAGGGAGAAAACTCCAAGGACAAGGCTATCTGCTGGGTGTTTCTTAGTAACAAGTCTGCCTCTCTGCAGCACTTCAAAGGTTAATTTTGTGACTAGTATCTATGCAGGGGGATTGAGATGATAATCTTCAAACCCCTCTGATTCAGCCCTGTTGTAAGAATTACCAGTGTTTTCTGAACATTATGCCATGCTGTTCACTCCAATGGATTCAAGGTACTTGCCAGGCAAGTATAAAAGCTGTAAGAAACTCTAGTGTGGGTGAGTGGAAAGTTTGCATGCAGAATTTATTTTCCCTCATTTCCCAAACCACTAGAGTTACTAGATTAGGAAATTATTACCTAAAGCCCATGTCTTATAAAAAAAGAGGTCAGTAGATCTGACAGGAAATGCCCCCATTAACAACCCTAAGGTGACTTATTTGGTAAAGGATCACACATAAATGAGAAAACTGTGTCCACACCTGTTATTTCTACCAGAAAGAGAGATTTTAGTGCCCTGCTTCACCAATTTAAATGACTCTGGCACTGTCTAACATATAATTCACTTTACTAAATGTTTTTCGAGTTACCTTGTTCACAAACAGTCCCGGCGTAGCTTGGTAGACACATGCAAGTGAAGGAGTTGATGCCATCAATGCAAGTGCCTCCATTTCGGCAAGGGTTCGACTGGCATTCATCAATATCTGAGTATGACAAAAAAAAAATGTCTTTGAGCTAGGCTGCAATTACAGTATAATGTTGATGTTAACCATGTAATAAATACAAATGATATACAATAATAATAATAATAATAATAATAATAATAATAATAATAATAATAATAATAATAATAATAACAAATCTATTGTACACAGGATATGTTAAAACAAGACTTTTCGGTAATCATATTTTAATGCCATGTATTGGCAGCCAGGTTTCCCCAGATAGTTTTAGCTATTCTAGTCTGGCCAACTCTAACAGACCACATGTTTGCACTCCACATGTGTTAAATGCTTTAATAATTATTTCAGCAGAGATAAAGAGGAGATAGAGAGAGAGAGAGAGAGAGAGAGAGAGAGAGAGAGAGAGAGAGAGAGAGAGAGAGAGAGAGAGAGAAATCTAAAGAAACAAACTTGTTGTCTAAGATACCACCAGACCAACTGTGAAGAAATTATCTGAAGTCTGGGTGAGTGTTTATGTCCTTTGCTTATAAATCCTCACCTATTTCACAGTGCTCCCCGCTGTATCCTGGTGTGCACGTGCAGATGTAGGAATTGCTCCTTGGGTAACATGAACCTCCATTAAGGCACAACTGTTCATTACAAAGACCCTGTCCTGTAATTAAGTCAAATGACACAAATACACTTTAGCCATACATGTTCCTGATACAGTATAGCCCAATAAGGTATACATTTGTTTCAGTGACAATTTATAGTATGGTATAATTTATTATTATAAATGTTGTAGGCATTTGTGTTTCTGTACCAAGGTATAAAAAGCCCAGATTGCTGGTGAGCCTCTGTGCAATGTACAACACCACTGAAAAACGAATCAAGCATGCAGTGATGAAATGAAATTTGCAGAGGAAGCAATAGAATCTTCCCCGTTCTAAAAATGTTCCTATTAACAATGACTTAATCATGTTATGCATTAGATCAGACTTAAAATTAAATGCAATGTTTTAAAACCAATAATGAAATAATATAAATGCAATATAAATGCAAAGGAAATAATCCTGCAACTAAATAGTTTCTTGTTATCTTTACACTGTGCAATTGCTTATTTCTCTATTTCCTTTTGCATTTGCTTAAAAACAGGCCAATAATGTTTGTTTTCTTTCTTTTCTCATAACATATACCTGGAATCTGGACCATATGACCTTCAACTTGTTCTCCAGGGGATTTGGTGCCAAATAAAACGTGATCAATCTCTCTGTCCTCAATCTTCTCACTTGATGTTGTTGGTTCATCAGTTACTTCGAAGTGTGGCATGCTTTCAACCCATTGTAACACTGGGGTAATCTCTTCATCTGGTGTTGGAGAAGATTCAGTCTCCTCTAGAAGAGGTTCTTGAGTTTCCACAGCTGGTAGGACAACAGGTGGAGTTGAAGTCTCTGCTTCTTCAGCTTTACTCTCATGGTCCACAACAGCACCTATGGATGGTGTAGGGGAATCAATACTATCTACCGTAGCAGATGGCATAACACTGTCAGGTACTGAAGTTTCACCTCTGGTGATATCCTCATCAATGGCAGATGGGGCATAACCTTCAGCATCTGTTTGCTCTGATATTTTTACAGGTGAAGGGGATGCATCCTCTTTTTTCTCTTCACCATAAGTTTCCATCAGAGTGCTTTCATATACTGGGGATGTTGATGTTGTTAATGCTATACTAATAGTTTCAGATGAGGGGGGAGGTTCCTCGTCACCCACTGGATAAGGTCCTAGTTGCGAGACTGTTGACAGTGCTGAAGGTTCTGTTGAGGTAACTACAACTACTCCAGCAGTGGATTCTTCTTGAACTTGAGTAATTCCCTCCCCAGAACTCTCCTTATCTTGAACTTCAGTGGTCAATATGGAGGAAGGTTCAATAGCTGATGAGGATGGTCCTGCCTCAACAAATTCAAGAACAGCAGGTGTTTGGCTGGCTTCTGCACTAGAATCCAGTGGATCTGGAGTGGCAGATTGTTCAAGTAACTGATCAGAAGATGATATGTGAGTTGATCCATCCGCTGGAGTTGATACTTCCTTATATGCATCTTCAGATGGACTTACTTGGATTTTTGGCAAGGCAGTGATGCTTAACTGAACAATTATATCATGCTGAGTAGTTAAATGAAGTTCTGTATCAGGTCCTGGGGTTGGGTATTCCGTTGCATCTGTTGATGCAGAAGACAGTGATGTAGAGATATCTGTTTCTTCTAATTTGCTCTCTGATGCAGCAGTGTGATCTTCACTGGGCAGGTAACTTGTTTGAACTGGTGAAAGAGCTGTGACTTTAAAAGGTTCTGCTGAAACTGTAGTTTCCACTGATTCTGGGACTATATCCATCTCAGTAATTTCATCTCCTGATGATTCACTTAAAGGTGCAGTTTGCGTGTGTTTCTCCTTTTCACTTGTTAATGTTTCTTCTGTACTTACACTGGGTTCTCTATCATTCTCAACTGGAACCATGCCTTTAGATATGTATGTAGGAGTAACCCCAAACTCAGAAGTCACAGCTTCAACATTGAAGTCTGTTGTTTCAAACTCAGAAGTAAGAGCCAAAGTAGGTTCACCAGATCCTTCAGTCTCACCGTGTATCCCAGAGGACCTTGGTGTAAAGGTCACAGCTGCTATACCCCCTGCTTCTTCTGTAATAACTGTAGGAGGAAAAGGTGGGGATGACTCTTTGTAAGGTGTTTCTATTTTAACTGCATCTGCATCAATAATAGTCTCTTCTGTTGCTTTTACCCCAATGCTTTGCTGGTCTTCAGTAACACTATCCCTTGGACTCGAGAACAACTCATCTTCATCCAGGCTTTCTTCAGTAAAAATAATTACTGATGGAGTCTTTTCATAAGGTTTTGTGGTGGCTGTGATTTCTTCAATGCCACTTTTAGCTCGACTGCTTGTTGGACTTGGAAATACAACTTGTTGCTCGTCAAACTTTTCATACACCACGGAAGATAGCATTGGAGTAGATGTAACAGCCATCTCAACACCATCAACTGCATTAACAGTAACAATGCTAACAGCCTCAGGCACCAGATCAGAAGTAATGGGTGTTTTGCCATCAGTGCTGCTTATTTCTGTAACCATGGGTGACCCTTTATCTGTATGTACCTTGGCTATGGCAGCTTCTGTGGGGATGACAGTAGAAAACAGTACATGAGGTTCTGTTTGTGATGGCTCTTCACCAGAGCTGATGCCTTCTACAAGCGATGAATCTGTCTGGGTCTCTTCAGTTTTCTTTGCTTCTGTTATTGTCTTTGGTTTCTCTGTTGAACTGGGTATAGGTGTTGTAATTATCTCTGTAGGCATATCACCAGAGCTTTCATCTTGTTCTGCGAATGAAGTGACTGCATTTGCAATTTTGCTATCTGTAGTGGTAACCGTGAACTCCTTTTCCATACTGCTAGAAGCCACAGAATCCTTCTCTGTGGGTGATGCTGTAATTGCGGTTTCACCATCCTTTTCAGGAATTGATGTCTTTTCAGCCTCCCCTGTAGTGCTGAATCCAGTACTAACAGTACTAATGGTAACAAAAGAAGGGAACATGGATTCTGTCTTGACAGCACCTTCTCCTGAACTCTTGCTATCTGTTAAAAGGGTGTCTGTACTTGTTGCTCTTTCAACATATTTAGTTGCTTCTGTTGCAGATTCTTCACCACTAGTTACCTCTGTGGTTGGTGTGTTTTCCCCTTCATCTCTAATATCAGGAACCAGGGATTCTGTAGTGACTGGAGCAATGACAGTTTTCCTCGTAGGTTCTTCCTCTCCAGAGCTCTCCTCTTCTGGTAATGTGATGGCTGGTCTTGAAGAGGTACTTTCTGTAGCAGACACCTCAGCACCAGAGATGTAAGCAGGAGATACAGTGGTGCTCATAAGTGGCTCGGCAGCAGACCCTTCCTCTCCAGAACTTTCTTCATCTACTTCGACAGGAGGTAAGCTTTCAACACCCACTACGTCTCCATCACCAAATTTCGTGTCATAGTCATATGTAGATGTAGCTGCTGTGCTCATAAACTCATCAGCAGCAACTGAAGCTGGAAAATATGTTTTTTGAGTGTCTTCTTCTTTTTGTTCAACTGTAAGTGGAGCAATAGTGCTTTTGGAGGTTACATCCACCATCGTGCTGGGAGATATAGGGGGCTGGAAAATTGAAACGTCAACCTCCATTCCTGAAGTATCCTGATCCGTGATGTCATCAAGTGGTACCGAAGAGCTCACAATATACTTTTCAGAGATTGTAGTATAGGAAACTGTGGTCTTGACAGATGCTTCGGTGACTGGAGCATCTCCAGAGCTCTCTTCCTCCTGATTGGAAATAACACCAGTCTCCTTTATGCTGCTGGTAATCAGTTCTGTAGTTTTCCCTGAAGGAGAAGCTGGTTCTGCTTTATCTGCTGATGTCAGAGTAGTGTCTGACAAACCTGGAGCAGATGTGACAACAGAACTTTCCTCTTTTTCTGTGACTGAAACTATTGCATCTTTGTCAGTGATAACTGATGATATTACAGTAGACATCAAAGTTACATCCATTCTGGAAGCTTCTTCTCCAGAGCCTTCCTCTTCTCCAAAAGGAAAAATATGTTTTGGACTATCGCTTTCCACAATTTCAATGTCAACTAAAGTTGTTGACGTGGGCTGGGAAGTTGCAAGGGGAGTGACAGAAGCAGGTTTCTCGGTTGCATCACCACTTTCTGGTTCCAGTTTGTTGTCATCTTGCACTTTGGCGACCTCCTCAGGTTGCTTTGTATCTGTCGTATATGTATCTTCTAATACCTGTGCAGAAATTACATCAGGCTGGCCAGTGGAAGTGTGTACTGTTGCTGCTTCTGCTGGAGCAATGTCTTCAGCGTCTGTTTCTTGGACTGGAAGCATACTCTCTGTGGGGGACACAGTTTCAAATTGATCCCCTCTTGCTTCCTCTGCATCACGATGCTCAGTTTCAAGTGTCACCTGATGCTTCCCATTTATGAAGCTCAAAGCTGGAGTGTGGGTCACAGAAGTAGAGGCAAAGAAATCGTGTTCCCCGCTTCGTTCAGAAATGGGTTCCCCTTCTACATCTGTGGGAATGGGAACATCAGTCACAGCAGGCACTCGGTGGTCAAAAGGGTAAGGTAGAAAAACACTGCCTGAGGGTCTTGAAGAGTCAGCATCAAGTGGTTGACCCAATATATCCAAAACAGAGCCAACTGCATCTGAAAAAAATATATACACGATTAGCATTTCAACACCCACAGCTCACCGTAACACAGAACAACAACAAAAACAATCATATGGTAAATCTTTACTTGTACTGTTTGCTCATGCAAGGGTCCTCCCTAATACTAATTCCCAAAATTCAATTTGTAAGTATAGATATTATCCCAACTATTTAGCTTACTTAAAACCAATACCCTTTTACATCTAAAGTTTGCCAAAGGGTTCCTCAGCTTGAACCAGAAGGCACTGAACCACATTGTTACCACATTCCCCTATCGACGCATTTCTGGGCATTTGTTTAGGAGGGTAGGAAACCTTTACTAATGTACTCACAACACTGTTATCAGTCCTACATATACATTAAATAGATTACAATGTGTGGTCACATAAAGACAATGCAAGCGCCTCTTTAAAAAAGCCAACGACACTCACAAAATATTATGCTTCAAGCTAAAAACTTTTAGTAATCTTTCAAGAGACTGTGACAAAAAATAACAAATAAAAAGCTGAACAAGGCAACGGAAGTTTTGAATGGCACAACATACTGGGAAATGTTAGGCTCTAATTCCTGTCAGAACTGACAGTCTGCTCTTTGAATAGTCTGCCCCAATAGTAAGATTCTAGCACACGCCTGGTAATAAAGTCAGATAAAATAATGATACTTGACAGAAGCCTGATTAAAATGAAAGAATGAAATTATACAGGTCTCTGTTACAACATACAAAATGAAAACCAGTTGTTGTGAGATGATACTCAAAATGTGGTTTAGTATCTGTATATTTTATCAGCAATTAGAAATAAAAAACAGGTGTCAAAATAAGTGTTTTACTCTGTAATCTACCTTTTCTCTAACCTGTTATTTAACTATAACTCTGAACATGGGAATAGGAAGACATATGTTCTTTAGGTACACAAAACTTGAAAGAAACAAAAGTTCTTTGGTAATTTTGTGGTAACAAAATCATTTATAATAAGCTATTTCATAAAAGCAGTTCAATTTGTCTAACTAAAATAAGCTTGAAATGACAAATGTGCAAAAATATATATATATATATATATATATTTATAAATATACATTCCAGTAGACTACAAGTCTTTGGAAAAGTCCTGAATTATTATTTCAAAATGCTACTTATTCCACCAGAACAGAAACCTGATCAAGCACACAAATGTGGAGAGTATGGGTAAATGAAATATAAGTGATGGGAAAAAATGCTAGAATTAGAGAACAACAATTAATGTTTCTGAATAGGAGGATTAGATGGATGCTGTTTGTAATTGCACAATCTTGAGTTTGCAGGATGCTACAGGCAGAAGTATAATAACCCTGTCCAGTAAATATACAGTATATAAGCAAATTATACATTATATATAGCATTATATGAAATTAAAGCACTTGTAACTGCTAAACTTCCCGCATTTCAAAACTGATTATCAACCTGGATATTGTGTCCTCATTCCCAAAGATCTAACCATCTGCAAGAGTTTAGCAGAACAGGACTACCTCAACCATATGCTACTAATTTCTAAATTTGCATCCTGTTTAGTTGATGACGCCTATTGTAACCATGGAAATACAAAGCAGCAATTGTTAAGTTATTGTTAAATAAATATGGAATCATATTAGAATAAATAACATTCCCTTGAAGGGAATAGGCAGACCCAAGGAGGCCTACATTGAAGACAGCACCCTGGTAACACGATCCTCAGAAAGTAAAAGTAAAGCTAAAGTAATTAGAGGGGGTGATTAGATTGGTGATTGATGATTGAAGGGCCGTGCCATTTGCCCTGGGGTTATTTCTTCCTGTTAGTTTCTAAGCCCTTAGACACAAAAAGGCTTTTGAGCACACAAGAAGCAGTATAACATGACATTTCATGTATAGAGCAGTGCCTAATGTGACTAAAATGAAGTTTAAGAGTTAACTAAAAGCTATGTCTAGATCTATAAATACATTTTATTAAAAGTCAGTCATATAAAAATTGGTCACAGAAAGAAAAGCAGCTTTTTACTGATGATACATTTATATATTATGATCCCATAACCATGCCCTTCCACTGCATAGTTTTGCTGCAGACTCAAGCTAATACACTCATGCAAACAACATTTTCCTTTTCCTGAAAAAAATAGCATCTTTTCTTGGTCCATTCAGTCTGAATTATTTGGTTAAGATACATAAAGCCAAACAATTCTGTTTCCCACATATCTTTCAAAATAAACCTTGCAGCAAATTTACCAATGAATTAAACACATATTATTCCTCCTTTCCAAATCCCACATTGGGACATAAGGAACTTAACACAGGTGGATGGCAACAATCAGATGACTTTCACAATGAGGCTGCAAACCACACTACCAAGCCAGGGCTTGTAATCTCAATTCAGTAATAAAGGATATGTTTCTTCCTCCAATAAACCTAAACTCAATTATAAAGTATAACAGTGTTCTCACGGGCAGCAGCCTGACAAGATTAGTGGCTCCAAACCGGAACACCTGCAACTGGGGATGTTACAGATGTGAACACCTGTTTTTTTTTTTTTTTTTTTTTTTTTTTGCTGTGTTTGCCTGGGAACGGCTAGGAAGAACCTGAATGACCATTAACAGCCACTGCCAAAGCTGAAAGCCTCATACTAAGCATCTGTTAAAATAAAACATGACAAGCATATAAACAAGCAAGGGCACGATTTTACAAGAGTTTGCATTGTCAATCTTCTATGTGTATGGATGGGTTTGCAAGTAATTACCTCGTGTGAACTTTCTTCTCACACTGTCTACTGGATATTTTCTTCTGTTAAATAATGTTCTACTCCATTCTGGTTTTAAAGGTAACGACAATGCGATCCCAGCTTTTGTGTGCAAACTGGAAATGTACACAAAATAACAGGAAAAGCTAAACTATTTAGTACTGTGTTAATACATTTGTAACATTAGATTCAAGGTAACATGTGTTTATCTTAGCACACATTCTTAGTATTTACCAGCTGAATAATTGTAATGGTTGCTTAACATACCCTGTATGTATAATACTCTAGTAATTATTTACCCTATAAACACAAATCTAACAGGCATGTTAAACTAATGTTTAAAACAATGTTAGTGATGTGTTTTAAATAGGAAAATAATAAATTATATTAAACAAGAAAGCTTTGTAACATGATACAATTGGCAATTGAGACCATCGGACACATTTTTTATGCACCACTAAAAACTAATGGAATATCTTAACATTAATGATAATGTCATGTTTGCCAGTGTATTTCATTTAGTAACTGGCTACAGCAGGCAGCAGTAGCGCCTGGGAATTCATCAATAAAATCTCTACCACCGAAACGAATGTTAAATGCCTATAAACATTCACTTTCGCTGGACCGCTTCCAGATGGTAAGCAGCAGTCTCGCCATACAGGCGGAGGCTCTGCATGACATCATTCCTGACGTGGCATCCCGGTTACAGGCTGCTAGATGTATACAGGTAGTTAGCCAACAAGAGGACTTTAAGGTGGGCTCTGTGCCTGAGCAAACGGAGAGCTAATGGGTCATTATCCCGCTATAATCACACATTCATTTCACTAGACTCAACGACAGTCTTGTTGTGGTCACCTGTCCAGTTTGATATAAACGGGCCCTAAGCAAAGACAGTGGTGTGGCAATTAATGCAACACGTCTAACTATAAAGCAGAGATTTCAGTATGGTTCCTTTAATTGTTTAACATGTAGGAATCTGTGACTTAATGCATTAGGCATGATTCAGCTATTACACACTGAACTGAATACCCACTTCTTTGAACTGAATACCCCTTGCTGTAAAAACATATATCCGGTTCACAGCCCCTTCTGGACAGTACCTGTATTGTATGTCTGAAACTCCTGCAAATTCTGAAGAAACACCAATTAACAGCCCTTTAAAGCTAATTGACAGTCTTCTGTTTTGTTTTTCTTTTGGTTACTCAGCTTCAAAGCTAGACCACCTTACATAAATATTGCCTTTTCTGAAGATTCAATCCATGAGAAGAACCTTATGTCCAGATCTCTCAAGTGATTAACTCAAGGAGTCATGTGGAAACCTAAACTAATTCCAATCACCTGAAACATGAAGCAGTCTCTGAACCCTGATGCAAAAAAAAAATTAAAAAAATAAGAGAGGCCTAAAAGCCATGCCCTGTTGCAGTGACCTACACATCCCTTAATGCAATCTCCAGCTGTAAGCTGTAGGCTGTTTTTTTTAGATTTTTTAAATTTTTTTAAACAATTTAAGCCTCACGAGTCTGCATCTGTATAAACTAAGGTGGTCCTGGCAAAATTACTGTGGAGCAAAGTGTTCCCCTAACTGCAGACTGCACATGTTCTGTGAATAAGTGATGTTGGAAATACAGAACCTGTACACTTTATTTTCTTGTAACAAACATCAACATCACTAGAGACACATAATGGTACATTAGTCAAAATGAGCAATTACAGCGTGAAAAGAAAAAGGTTGAATGAGTTAACTTTCACAGCACTAAGAAACTTTGCAGAAAAGACAACCCCACTATTGCTAGCTTCAGTCTCATGGAAATAAGCCTGTAGCAGGGCGAGCAGCCCTGTACAGTGTTTATTTTAGAACGGGGTCTTCCCCTCCGCCCCTGTGTTATTTTGTATTTGTTTATTATTTTGTATGACAGCGTAGCCGTGCATTTTTGTGTTATTGTTTTAAAAATGTATTTGTTTATAAATGACGGCGCACCGCCGTGCGTTTTGTTTTGCAGCGTGGATGGGAAGCCCCATCCACCTTATTAAAACCCGTGCAGAAGGTGGCCATCTCCCGAATTAATTAAGTGATTAATTTGTTGCTAATCGGGAGATGGTCACCTGTATAAATACCTGCAGCTCTGTCCGTATTAAGGGGGGTGTTCAGAAGTGGAGAACGAGAGGCGAGAGAGATATTTAAAAAAGAAAATAAGGATCAGTGAAGGCAGTTGCTCAGCCTGACCTTAGCGTTTATTTTTGTGTTCGTGATTTATTTTGTTTAATTGTTTTATTTCTGCTCTGTGAGCAAGTGTTTATTTTTGTTCAAATATTTTATTTAATTTCATTTAATAAAACGGCGCATGTGCCACTGCACCGTACCTTCTGTTTTGGTTGTGCCTTCTTCTGGTCTGGGTCACTGCAAAGCCATTTCCTGCCACAAAGCCATACAAAGATTATAGTGGGCAATACCAAAGACCAGGACCAGTTAACTGGTCTGCGGTGTTACTTTTCCTAGACTACCGTATCACTCTTTCGTTTTGTGTGGAGTTATTTTTCATAGACTTCTTCCAGGTCTGCAGAATTTAAAGAGTTAATAGTTATCCCTGCACTCCAGTGCATACCCAGCACTATAACTACACATCTGACAGTCTGACTGCAGTCAACATAAAGAAGACAAAGGTAGTAGTCATATGCAATTCATATGAAGAATCAGTCTAGTTTATGAATGAAGACATTTAAATAGTTCAATTTCTGTAAGTTGCTAAGGGAATGTATGATAGCTACAGTTTCCTGGATCCATAGGAGTTAGTTAAAAAAATGTTCAGACTGTGCAAAGAGCTGCCATGCTGAGTCTCTTTTGTAATGAACTGGTTTCCAATATGATTTTCACTGTTTATCACATGGTCCTGCTCACTCGCAAGGCACAGATGTGGAATTGTAAACTGTGTTCATTTTTGGTAACTAGTTCAAAATTTTGAATAGTTTTCAAAGTTTTATTTACAGAATAAAAGAGAGGATCCACCACCATTACATTTGAATAACTAAACACTTTATCTATCATAATCACTTAATCTATCTATCTTAATCAGGTTGTATCATGCCACGGATTTGCGCAGGTATGGCATCCCAGGAACAGTGTTTTATGCAGCCTTATAGCAGTTAACCAGACCCTGGAGTCAAGGATGCTGTTCCCTTCTGAAATCCTAAGAGGACTCGGGAAATAACAGATGCCTTAAACTTTATACTTGCTGCTAGGAAAATGATCGCATGGCAGGGAGATTTATGACCTAAAATAGAATTAGGTCATTTTAAAACCAGACTGTTTCCATCGTTACTCTAGTTATAGTCTAGAAATTCAACAGCACCAAAAGCATTCTAAATAAGAATTTGTTTTTAACTGCCTTAGTCATAAGTAATTTTGGTATGAACTTTCCATACAAGTGTAGAATCTCATAATAACAATACTGTACATAATCAAGTATTTTCTTTTATTGTCTTTTAATGAATAAAAGCTCAGTCAAAGCAATTCAGTTAGTTTGTCATCTAACAATGCTGATCTGATTTTTATTTAAATGACAACATGTTTACAATTAAATTTCTTCCCTACATACAGTAGTTGACTCATAGTTTGTAACTCATGTTTCCATGGTAACGTCAAAATGGGGCTTGCTAGAGGTGTGAAGAGCAGTCGTCATACATGCCAATTGCATATGACGAGATGTCAAAATTCTCTCATGTTTAGAAAATCAGGAAGAGTTCCTTTGGCTGCCACTCACTTGACAACTCTTATATTTGATGAAGATGGATTACTCCCAAGGGAACTTAGGCTGAGCACTGCCAGAGGGACCACCGTATAAGCAACAGTGTGAAACACTCCCCACAATATGCTTTTACTTAACTAGTGAATTGATTATATATTTGTTACCTTTTAAAAGCACTCCTGTGCCAAATCTAAATCCATGCAACAAAAACAAATGGCTAGCAGTGCAGTAAGTTTAACTTGAACCTTGAAAAAAGCCAATCATTGCCAAGATCTATAGCCGCAGTGAGGGCCAAAGAACACAACCTGGTGGAATGAAGCTCCTGCTTAAAATAGAGTTTTAAAATAGTCAGACCCTTATTCACCATACCAGCAAGTCTCTTTAAAGCATTGTATTAAAAACATATATAAACTTCAAAATTTAGCTTAGAAGTCTGCAGGCAAATAAAGCTGAAACAGTTTTAATACTTTATTCTCCCCAGCCCTTGAAACATGCATCGGAAACGAAAAAGAAGAATGAATATCTCATTAAATCAGCACAGCAAAGTTTCACCCGACTTTGCAGTTGTACTGTGGTACCTTGACCTAGGTAGCATTATGATTTGAAACAGGGGTGCCCTGGTGCGAGGTCCTACTTTTCTAACTGCCGCATTGCTTCTGAAAAGCAGAAATTGAAACCGGCTAAAAAATAATGATGATAACCAAAAACATCTGTAGGCTGCTCCATAATCATTTTTCACTATACTGACAAGGTTCACTAATAGACCTTGATGGTGCGAGCGTTTAATCATTTCACCGTTCACATCATCTCATCTGACAGGCCCAGCCAATCAGAAATACCTCGATTACAGAGCTCATGCTGCATAACAGCTAATGATGGCATGACAGGAGCCCGGTACTGAACCACATAGCTGTGTACCTGACCATGTACATTAACCCTATTTAGCCTAGTACTGTTCAAGGCAGAGTATCAAAAGGTAGAGAGCCTATGTTTTGTAAGACACAACACAAAAGGCGTATGTAAGGCCCATATTAAGGCACAAGTTCAAAGGCAAAAAGCACATTGAAATATTTTAAGGGTATAAAACTGACCCCTTGAGTTAAATGAGATCTTTCTATGTATATTATCCTTTTACAATTGTTTTAAACTGTAGCTTAAGGGGCAGATACAGTACATTATATTAATTAAAAACCCAAGGTTTATACTAAATACAGCAATCTCCCAATGGTGTTAATAAGCACAAAACAGAAATCAATGGTCTCTTTAAAAGTCAAGTTTGTTTTTAAGTTTGTAAAATTGCAAACTGAGATTTAAAAAAATGGTAATAATGAAGAGGCTGTAATATTTGTGCACTATAGAAAATCCAGTCCAACTTCAAAGCAAAAAGAAATAGAGCTAAACAAGAAGAAATACTAAGCTGTCCAATCCTAAATATAAAGCATTTACTTTACAAAGAGCCCTCATTATAAAGCAAGTGATTTCATCATGTCTGGGACTGGTAACTACTAGGTACAGCACTTGAGTTGTACACTGGAAAATAAGCATCAATATCTAACTAAATAAATATTGCACACTCTGAGCCAAAAACAATCCTATGACAGTAGTTTAGAGGTTACATGCAACTAAACTGTGTCAACTACTAACTGACAGAACTCTAGAATAGAAATTTCACTAAACTTCAACAAATCTCAAAATAAGATAAATCAAAATAAGGCCCACATGATGTTGTTTATAAAGCCCGTTCTAGTGAAGAAATCAAGGAATTTATCTTACCTGATCCATTCCCTTTGATGGTGATGACAATGACATTCACCTTCCCAAAAGGTACAGGCTTTTCTGTGGCAGTTTTCTTTGTACAGGGAACAGTAAGGATTTCTGAGGTGGCTGTAGTTGGCTTGGCAACAGAATAAGGTCTGGTGGCAACAGTAGTGAAGTATTCAGTATCAATTTCTGACACGGCATCCTTGCCCATAGTTTCTTCGGCAGAAGATTCATGCATTCCAGTTGGAGACTCATCAATAATGACCATGTCTTTGACTGTGTCTTCGCCAGGTTCACTTTCCAGGAGGACAGGTGGTCTACTGGTTACTGCAGTTGTTTTGGGCAATACTGTTTGAACTGGAATTTCTAAATCAGGTGAGCCAGTTGTGTAGGCCATGCTCATAGCCTCAGTTGGTTTAACTGTTGATGGTTCTTCAGTTTCCTCTTTGTAAACAATTACTGGCTGTCCTGCAATCTTATCTGAAGAGGTAAGAATCTCTGTAGGTTTAGTTACACCTTCATGTAATTTAACAGTGCTTAATGCTGGTGGGGAGCTTGACTCAGGTGCAGAGGTAACTTTGGCTGTATTTTCTGTTGACTTTGTCTCCTCAAACATGGCAGACCCTTCAGTTTCCTCTGTGGTCATACTTGGTGCCTTTGCCTCACCCTCTTTAATTTCTGAGCTTGATGCGACTGATGGTGACACAGTGACATCACTAGCTGGTGTCGCTTGCATTCTAGTAGCACATGTGCTAGGATCGGCAGGTTCTGATGTAACCTCTGGCTTGGTAACAGTGACCGCTTCATGTGGTGTACCTTGGAAATGTTCCTCAAGCATTGCAGACCCTTCTGTGTCTTCTGTTATATCAGACACTGTCTCTTTCTTTCCTAGTAAACCAGTGGTTGCAACCACTTTTTCTTCAGTTGTGATTACTTCAACTTCAGGTGGTGCAGATTCAAATTTGGACGTCATACTGGGAGTACTGACTTCTATTTCTGTAGTCTCCTCACCCACAGCAGATCCTTCCTCAATGGGGGGTTCAGCTTCAACTAACTGCCCAGAAGAAGTGGTGTCTTCATCTTTTTGAGGACTAGTTGTAGATTGAGCATCTACTGTCGGTTCAACGGCAGCTTCACTTGGTTGTACTGAAGGCTCTGCTCTGCTGGTTTCATTAGGCTCCTCATACATAGCAGATCCTTCTTCCACTGTAGGTTCAGCAGAGGTTGCTAATTGTTCGGTAGCTACAGGCTTGCTGACAGGAGAGGTGCTAGGTACTCTGGATGAAAGAGTCTCAGAAACTGTTGCTTCAGTTGGTATTACTCGGACATTCTCCAGTGTGCTTGCTTCTGGTTGTGCAGATGCGGGTTCAGCTGTAGAAAGATCAGTGGAGCTGGCTTCTGTTTCCTCCATCTCCACAAACATAGCAGATCCTTCCACTAGGCCTTTAGATGAGGTCGCAACCTGCTCCTTTGTGGGAGTCGCTGAAGGCTCAGTTATGTGAGGAGTCTGTGAAACCAAGGCTGCTTCAGTTGCAGTCACTTCAATTTTGTCTTCTGGTTGTGCAGATTTAGGTATGAATGTTGTTCGAGGAGTAATGTCTTCTGTTTCTTTAGTATCCTCATACATGGCAGATCCTTCCACACTGGTAGGTATAGCTTTGACTAACAGCTCAGAAGAAGTGGGATCTTCATCTTTGTGAGGTCTAGATGTAGCCTCAGAAACTACTGTTAGGTGAATGGAGGCTTCACTTGGTTGAACTTTAGAAGGCTCAAGTGTACTGGCCTTTGTTTCTTCAGGCTCTTCAAACATAGCTGATCCCTCAGCTACATCTGGAATTGCACTGGCTGGACTTCCTTCCAGCAGGTCTTTGGATGAGGTGGAAACCCATTCCGTTTTGAGAGTACTTGGAGGCACAGTTGAGTGAAGACTCTGTAAAATCACTGCTGCTTCAGTTGAAATTACTTCAACTTTGTCTGCTGTTCCAGCCTCTGGTTGTGCAGATTCAGGTTCGTTTGTAGAAAAATTAGCACTGACTGTTGCAGGAATTATACTATTCTCTGATTCTGTAGTTTCTTCATACATAGCAGATCCTTCAGTTACTTCTGGAATTGCACTGGCTGGACTTCCTTCCACTAGGAGAGAGAATGTTGCAACCTGCTGTACCATAGCAGACTCAGTTGTGCGAGGAGTCTGTGAAATCAATGCTGCCTCAGTCGTAATTATTTCAACCTTGTCTAGCGTGCTTGTTGCTGGCTGTGCAGATTTTTGTTCAGCTATTGACTGAAGAGTAATATCTTCCATTTTTGTAGTCTCCTCATACATGGCAGATCCTTCCTCAATCTGGGGTGTAGCTTCTACCGCCTTTTCAGAAGAAAAGGTGCCTTCATCTTTGTAAAGACTGGTTGCACTTACTCTGAGAGTTTCAGAAAGGACTGTGGCTTCACTTGGTTGTACTTTAGAAAGCTCTGTTGTACTGGCTTTTGTTTCTTCAAGCTCCTCATACACAGCAGATCCCTCAGCTACATCTGGAATTGCATTGGTTGGTCTTTCTCCTAATAGGTCTTTGGATGACATGTCAACCTGCTCAGTTTTGGGACTAGCTGCAGGCTCAGTTGTGTGAGGAGTCTTTGAAACCGCTGCTGCTTCAGTTGTAGTCACTTCAACTTTGTCTTCTGGTTGTGCAGATTCAGGTATGAATGTTGTATGAGGAGTAATGTCTTCTGTTTCTTTAGTATCCTCATACATAGCAGATCCTTCCACAGTGGTGGGTATAGCTTCGACTAACAGTTCAGTAGAGGTGGGGTCTTCATCTTTGAGAGGACTAGATGTAGCCTCAGAACCTACTGTTAGGTGAACTGAGGTTTCACTTGGTTGAACTTTAGAAGGTTCAAGTGTACTGGCCTTTGTTTCTTCAGGCTCCTCAAACATAGCAGATCCCTCAGCTACATCTGAAATTGCACTGGCCGGACTTCCTTCCACAAAGACCTTGGAGGAGGTGACAACCTGCCATACCATAGCAGACTCAGTTGTACGAGGAGTCTGTGAAATCAATGCTGCATCAGTTGTGATAATTTCAACCTTGTCTAGAGTGCTTGTTGCTGGCTGTGCAGATTTTGGTTCAGATGTTGCTTGAGGAGTACTGTCTTCTGTTTTTGTAGTCTCCTCACCCACAGCAGATCCTTCCTCAATGGGGGGTTCAGCTTCAACTAACTGCCCAGAAGAAGTGGTGTCTTCATCTTTGTAAAGACTGGTTGCACTTATTCTGAGAGTTTCAGCAAGGACTGTGGCGTCACCTGGTTGTTCTTTAGAAGGCTCTGTTGTACTGGCTTTTGTTTCGCCAAGCTCCTCATACACAGCAGATCCTTCAGATACCTCTGGAAGTACACTGGTTTGTCTTTCTCCTACTAGGTCTTTGAATGATGTGTCAGCCTGCTCAGTTGTGGGAGTACCTGCAGGCTCAGTTGTGTGAGGAGTCTTTGAAACCACAGCTGCTTCAGTTGCAGTCACTTTGTCTTCCATTTGTTGGGATTCTGGCAGAGATGTTGCACGAGGACTGGCGGCTTCTGTTGTTGTGGTCTCCTCATACGTGGCAGATCCTTCATCAGAGGAGGTCTCTTCATCTTTGTGTGGACTAGGAGAAGAGGCCTGTGTTGATCCAATGCTAGTGACTAATGAACTTGTTACCTGGCCCATGGCACTTCTTTTCTCATCAATAAGGTCTTGCTGTGTAACAGTGCCTGCAGCTGGAATTTCTGTGTATACAACATCAGAGGCATCTTTATATATAGTTGTCCTTACTACTTCTTCTCCTGGTTGGCTGCTAATAAGACTAGTGCTTTCAGTAGGTACAGTAATTTCAGGTAGTTCTTTGTTAGTAGGTTGTGAATGCACAGATTCAGCTTCATGTGAACCTAGTACTGTTGTAACATGATCATCACTTTTGGCTTCCATTGGTATGTAGGTGGCTTCAACCTGCATATGGATTTCTTCAGTCACTGTTGTGGATGACAACACATCTGAGGAAACTGTTCTAGTTCGTGTTTGTACAGTTGAGTATGTTGTAAACCCATGAGGTCTAGCTGTAGCTTCTGAGAACTCTTCAGCCAAAATTGTGCTTGTGCCTTCAGATACAGTGGATTGATCAAGACCACTGCTTTCCTCAATAAGGTCTTCCTCTTTGCTTTTCTGTGTTGGAGGCATTGAAGCTGTTGAGATTACTTCAAAAACTCTATTCGGTCCAGTTTCATCCTCTGTAGAAACCAAGAGCTGCTTTGTAGTAAACACATGAAGAACCTCTTCACCTACTGTCAAATGTTCTTCAGCATCGTCTTCAACATCAGATTTTGGAGGCAACATTTTAGCCGGTATCACTGGGGTAGATGGTAGAGCCACAGACCTGGAATCCGTCGCTGTACTTGGTTTCACTGTCAGCTCCTCTGGAAAGGTGGTTTCTTCTGTAGTGGGATGAAAAGTGTCACCTCTAGGCTTCACATCTGGCACACTCTCAAGTTGGATTTCTTCAAAAATTAAAATAGAATTTTTCTCTTCTTCTGACAGGACATTAGATACAGGAGTTGTCACTGTAGCATCAGAAGTGCTAGACACCTCAGTGGGAACTGATGCTTCACTGGAAGCATAAACTCCTGCTGTTTTTGACATGCCTGCAGTTAGAGATGTTGGTGGCACTCGTGTGGTCTCACTGTCCTGGTCCTGTTCAGGTTCAAATGTATCTTGCTCAACAGGACTAGCCATACTTGTTGAAAACATTGATGGAGACTCTGTAGCATTTTGCTCACTGATGTCTGGTTGTACAGTTTCAGTCTCTCCACGGCCAACAGGGATGCTTTCTGCAACAGTCAAAGTAGCAGTGCCAGCCTCTGGGGCAACAGAACTTGCTAAGACATCATTAGTGAGAAGGGGACCTTGCTCATTTGGTTTATCATGGTGTGGAGATCTTGGTTGGAATACTCCAGAATGCAAATCAGCAGCAGTCTGTGACTCTACTTCAGCTTCCACACTAATTTCATTCTCTGGGGTTGCAGGTTCCGAAGTTGGATCCTTTGTTGAGCTTTTACCCTCTTCTATCAAAGTGATGGCCATGGTGGGCTTCACTGTTGCTTGTGATGTTTGAGATAAGTTTTTACGTAGTGAATCCATGCCTTCCACTGACACTTCAACAGCAGTGAACGTCTTTGTAAACTCTTTACCTGGAAAAACAAAATACCATAGTGATTAGTCTCTGGATGAATGGGAGATTAATAGCCAGTATGGTGTGACATATTGTTACACTGTATGGGGTTTGCAGGTGTTTCATATGCTCTGAAGGTTAGCCAAACCACCAAGGCAGATTTATTAAAGGCTCAGTTAGCAGATAAAAGCGTTTACCATTTAACAAGACATAATAATTTATCTTGTATTAATTATCAGCTTTGTCTGTTAATAAAATCAGTAATAAATAGTTTTTAATTGAAACATCGGTAAAAATCGGGTCAGAAAAATCTCAGTATACACACTTTACATGTGGAGTATGATGCGTAGCAGTTCTGGTTTCTGATTAAGTTTAATGTCCCTGACATGTATGATTAAACAGAATCTGTGCAAGTCGAGGTTACATTTTCCCATGTTGCGAACGTTTGGGCAATCACTGTACTGACCGAAATAGTATCTACAGAAGGTATGAACATGACATCAGCACAAAACAAGCCAGGTTTATTCATTTTGAAATCATAAAAATAAAAGAAAATTGACAGAACTGGGTAGTACAAGTCATCGGGAGACGCGTCAAAAATCACACTGGACATTTCCATCATTGTGTTCCATAAGTTTACCAATGCATCACCATTTTCTGTCAAATATTTATGATTAAGATTGTCAGTGTTAGGCAGTGTTTTAGCTGCTGTGTTGGACAGTACTGTCGCACAAAGTCACTAATACATCCCTCTCTGCAGTCTGCAATAAACGGCAAAGCACAGCGTTCTGACAAACTCATTAACACAGTCATTCTGCGATCTCGTTTTATTAAAGCGTGTGTATCCTAGGATACAGTGTAGGACTTCTTATTACAATGTCAGAGTCAAAATAAAATGGCATTCTAATCAAAATATTGTGTATTTCCTAAAAAATAGTACTGTGAAAATATTGAACAATAGACAAAAAATTGGTTAAATCAGTAAAAATCAACATCCTGTGAGCTTTTAAACTCAGTTCATTTTTTATTTTATGAAAACTATGTTCTCCAGTCATGTCAAATTGTGAGATAAATGACGTGCAAATTAGTCTTTAGTCTGTGGCTCTTTATTTTTAGACTATGTGGTGTTTTATCAAACTACGATTTAGGGTTAGGTTTATAATCTCTTGGCTGTCCACAGTGGCTTAATCTTGCTTTTTTACATTTCAGGTATCATAAACCTTTCTAGTTATAGCATCATAAAAGCATGTCCCCATTAGGACAGTTTTGTAACTTCATTTTAAGTTCTCCATTTTTTCCAATAATATTTTGAGTGTGTCTTCTGCCCTTAAGAACTACATCAGATGAGTTACTTTAAACACAAAGGAATCCTGAATATATGCTCTAGAAAAAAAAAAAAAAGTGGGGCACTGAAACTTGTTTGGAGAAAAACAGGCAGTACGGCTGATACAGCTGCTATTCTTTCACAAGGGGTAAGGGATCTTCAATGTGCACAAAGCACAGGGCATATTGGATTTACAGAAGGACGCCTCATCACCAGCACACCACCAGTAGACATGCATCATGGTAGATGGACTTGGTCCAGGAGATTACTCTAATCAGAACTGACTCAATGACAGTTTTGCACTTTAGATGTATTGAAGTGGTCTTAACAAAAGGCCAGGAGAACTTGTGGTGTAATTTAAGTGATGATGTGGCGATAATAACCTAGTAATTATCTGAAATCAATCTGAGCTTTATTGCAAATTCTCTCCAGGGTTCTTTCTAATTATTTTTGAAAATGTCAACCAGTCTAGTCTACAATATAAAAGAAAGCATAGTCTTTAGCAGGCAAATTGGATATTCTGCTAATCCACTGCTCTTGGAAGGACTTTAACATATAAAGAAATTTAACCTGAGACTGTCACATAACCTCTGATGTACATGAACATAACAATAGAAAAGAGAAACACGTTTATTGGCTAACATTATGTAAAGCAAGGTCCCTCATTCGTTTTTCTGATTCTTATTATTAACATTAAAATTTAGTCTTGAATAAATCAAATTATACGAAAATGTTTTCATAATTTATTTTTCCTTTAACGGAAAGAAACAATTTTTGGCCAACTAAATCTGGATGAGACTGCCAGAAAAAGCAATAAGACCATTGTTCTTTTTAAGTCACTGCAATTGCCAGTACATTTGTTTCTACTCAGTTGTATAAAACGTGTCCACATTAGTGAGATGTGTATAAATGTCACTAGATTTTTTTTTTCTTTTTACTATATAATTATAAGTCACTCTATCTACTGTCTGGCATCCCAGAATGCAGTACAGCATGTTATTTCAAAGCAGCTTGCCAATGCAAATGGTAATGGTGTTAACCTCTCAATCAAATTGAAGCCTCTTTCTTTTAGCACATATTCTATCAAGACTGTCTACCCCCTGTTCTACACAATTAAAGCAATATATATGTTTACTAACACTCCCTTTCATTTTCTCTTTGATAGCCATGCGCATAATGAGGAAGCAGTCGACTGAAAGCAGTTCAAAATAAAACAACAGAGAGGTTCACAAATTCCCACTAGCCAGTATTCTGTATTTTTTGTTTTTGGCAGCATTGATCAGCTAACAGATTCCAGAGTAAGTAAGACATGTTTATAATACCAAATATGTGTCAGTGCAATATTATGACTTTAAGGTACTCCCAAAATAATTTAGCAAACTAGATTTACAGTCAACACAATTGTGTGCCATTTATAAATGAGTACGATAAACTAAGCATGTCCTTAATTGCCAGTTTATGACAAGAGATAAGGCTCCTCATTTGCTGGTTAGTGTACTGCAGAGAAGGTATGTCAGTGTCCGTCAGAAACTACAGGTGGTAGAAACTGAGGAACTTATGTCTCACATTTCAGAGGCTAAAGGGTGGTTCATGCTTCAATAGCTCTCTGTCTCTGTCTTGGCTTTTGCATGGTTATAAGCCATTTACAATGTTTTATTAACACCCTATAACATATTTATTAAGCGTCTATTATATATTTATAAAACATTTATAACATATCAATAAACAGCACCTTAATATAAAGTGTTACCAGTAAAATAGACAAAAACAAGTAATGAGCATTTTTGGTATAATAAACCCAAGCCATGGGTTTGTCTGCTTGTTGTTTTATTGTCTGTTGTGAAACTTAAAGACAGTATTTATAACTGCAAACAAACTTTCAATACAACGTAAATGAGTGTTGTGGTCTGAAACAAAATAATTGCAATTGCATTGAAAATGACTATATTCCGAACCAGTTTGGTATGGCGGACCTTAAATTCAAAACACTACCATGACTCTGAACTGTACAGTCTGGTTTCCAGCTTGATATGCAGAACTTTGATTCATGTTTTGACCAAAAAGAACATACCTCCCTCAGCTGCTAGACCAAAGCTGAGCATGAGCTAAGCATTACATAAAAACTGGGATTAGCGTGCTTTTAATGTTTGCATATTCTTAGCCACATGATTATCATAAACAGTATGAACAAGCTAATGGACCTGACAGCGATAAATGTAAACACACAAAAACAAACACGCCCAAGGACGTCATAATATTCTCAGATTCTCACAAAACTGTACCTATTAGTCTGGTATTTATAGTGTACTGTGCTACTGCAATTTGAAGACATGGCATGTACTGCAGCTGCCCACAGCAGACAGCTCGTCCAGGAGTGGATTCCCTCCTTGACTACAGGGCAGCAACGCTCTACAGTAAGTGTTACGATATGAAGTCAACAATTTCATTTAGAGCCCTTGTTGTGTTCCTTTACACTCTGATCTCACAAACTAAGTAAGTCATGGAGGGAACTGGCGATAAGGTCAACTAGATGACATACAAGGACTGAGGGAAACCTCTGAGCTTCAGAGCCAGCTCATGCGATTTACAGTCTGTTTCAGGTGTTCTTGTGATAAGTGTTTGCACCGTCACACAGTTCAATATAAAATTGGTTCCCTCTCCTTTTGCTGTAAATCTGAAGTAGTTTGGCAGTCCCTGTTTCATTAGCCTTTATACTGCCAATTTCATTCATATATGTTCCAACTTACTTCTCAATAACAAATGCTTAGTTTGGTTCAAGACTTTTCTTTTGATAACAGTTTCTTATAGAAACACTGCAAATAAGTTGTACATGTTTTTCTTTCTTTTTACTAGGAATTCAAAGCATTGGCATGGAAAATACCCACAGTTTTAAGATCACAATAATTGCATTTAATTCAGCTGAGATGCAGGTTTGATCAGGGGCAGTAGTATATCTGTGTGGCTATAATTACACGCTTAGCGGTATAACTGCCTGGTTGAGGTATATTGACATAGTTTGGATTGGATTTCTGTTGCTGTGTAATAAATGAATGGCTATCTGTGCTCCAATTGGCTGGAACAACACAGAGCGATGTGTGCATTCTATCGCTACAGGTTATTATCAAGATTTCTTTTGTATATAAGCTGTGTTTTAGTAATTATGAAGCAGTTGCACTAATTATCACAACTGACACACCCCACTCACCATCACATTTAAAGATATGTAAGAAACTTCCCCCTGTGACTTCACAGGCTGCTCTCCAGCACTGGCTGTCTGGAGCAGCATGCAGCTGTTTGACATTAGAGAGCCCTGCTTCTTGTGCTCCGAGGCCATCTCTGATGTATGCTATGAGGCACATTTTCCTAATAAAGATGCATACATCTAATAACTGGAAAAGCACATTATCTCATCACTGCATGTTTGCTTCAAAGAACTTTTGTTTTCTACCACAATCACAGCGATGTATAGATTTATTTTTTTCTGTTATTTTACTATCACTGAGCTTCAGTTTTCTCTTTGATAGCCATGCGCATAATGGGGCAATGTGAAGGAAATGGGTGACTGAAAGACTGAAAAATAAATAAATACAGCACTAAATCAACAAAAAAGGATCACAAATTCCGACAAGCGGGTATTCCGTATTTTTGTATTTGTGTAGCTTTGACAAGTTAACTGATTCCATAGCAGTATTATAAAAAAAAGCAAGCTCCAAACTTAGTTTTAAAAAAAAAAACATGACAAACATGTATCAATGCACTATTATAATTTAATACTGGAATCACTTAGTAAGACTGAGGCTAGAATATTGATATAATAATACAATAAGACAGAAGAGTACAGAATATTTATGATACATATTGTTTGTTTTTTTTAAATCTTTTTTACTAGTATTGTTCTTGCTTCTATTTTATGAAATAAGACCCTTGGGATACACAGTAGGATGTAGGTTGGCAATAGTCCCAAACCCTGGGTCAGCTCACACAGCGCTGTGTCACACAGTAATATCACATAATTGCCAAAAAAAACATGATTATGTTTATTTAACTCGCCCTGTGTTTCTATGGTGAGCCTAGGTCAAATCAGAGATTAAGCAAAGCACATTTTGAGTTCATTTATGGGGGACACTTCTTTTTGGCAGAACTCAAATGGTTAAAAATGAAAAGAATATTTGCAAAAACAGAGATTCTCTGTAACTGCCTTATGAAAAAAAATATGATTTAGCTTTCCTGTTATCTTGAGTCCAAGCTGGTTTCCATGGAAACAGAAATACAATGAAGGAAGGAGACCCCCAGGGAAAGGTATACATGCTGGAAGTGTCTCAGGCCTGAACTCTAAGGGAAAGTAGACTTGTCAGAAACAAGCTTAAGAGCAGCTGTGTACAGAACTGAAGCTGGTAGTAGATAACACAGGTCCCTTTTTCTCTTTAAAGAAAAAGCCTGCTGTTTTCTTTCAGGTAGGGGAGTATGAGAAAGTGAGCATTAGGCCACAGTAAACTCAGGAGGAGATAAATCTGGTTTCCTGCAGCAGGCTGGGAAAACTTCAGTGAAAGATCCGGAGAGGTGACATCATTTGCACTCACTGGCTCGAACAACATGTGTTACCCAGGCCTCTGGATATGGAGCTAAGGAACCAGGGAAACCAGAGCTAGACAAGGCAGTATTGACTGAAACCTCACATGTTCCCACTTAGCAAACACCAGCCTTGCGGAACATTCCCTCAAACATCTTTTTAGTTCCAAAAGCTATTTGCTAAAAGGAATCATTAAGGGTTTATGGGACAATAGCAGAAATTGAAAACGTGAACAATTAAAAATAAAAAAAAAAAAAAAAAAGATTTGTGGAGAAATACCAAAAACAACATCCTGAGAAAGGCATGAGAAAAGCTTTGTCATGAAAAAAAGATTGTCATGTCGGACAAATTCTTACCTTTAAAGCAGTAGGCACCAAACTTTGTTGTGGGATGAGGAAAGCCAGTCTGGTTCGTGTATCGGTATAGAGTCCTCACACCAAGCAGGCCGCCTCCGCACTGAGTCCTTGCAATGGAAATGGGGTAGCGGGCACTGCCATCAGAGAGCCAGCCGTAATCACACCTGTCAAAGCCTTGCCTCCAGGCTGCGTGTAGCTGACCTGGGTTTGCCAGAACTGCGTCCCTTTTCCTGCACTCTCTCCTGGCTTCTTCGAGGGTGAGTTTAGACGGAACTGCTGCATAAAATACTTCACCTGAATAGGGGATAAATCAAATTGTCAGATACGACAGCCAAACAGCTGTTACTTAAACGTGTTTGAGAAACCAGTGCTGTTTGGTAAATGGATAAAAACATTTGAGCTAATTTTGAATTCCATCTCTTTCTAAAAATGCTTTAGTAGCCTGTTCCTTTAGGGTAAAACAACCAAATGCCTTTGAAAACCATACATGGCAAAACAACTTCAATTTATATTTCTGAAATGCATTTATGTAGACATAAAGCAGTGGTGACAAATCTGGCAGGTGGTCAGGGGCTCAAGCTAGTGAAAGCCACAATGAAACAGTAGCATAACCATATTACTTGATTAAATAAATAAATAAATAAATAAATAAATAAATAAATAAATAAAATGCTCTTCACTGTTTTTTTCAGTGCTTCTTTGAAGCATGTAGACAAATAATCTTCATGCCAATTACCTGGTAACAACAAAACATTAAAACACTCAGTGTAAGAGTTGAAGTGAGTGGTGTGTGGTGAGAAGCCCTTCCCATGTTTTACAAACTAATGGTACTTAACATGCTCTTGTTTATTTTTAAAGTATGACTTAAGTTCAAGTAAAATAATCTATTTTAATTAGAACATTAAACAGCAGTTTCTCCATTACACTTGCATCATTTCATGTGGTAACTAACAGTGCCCTTTGTGGTTTCCAAGTTACCTACAGCAGCTTGACCACTTATAGTTCCAGAGAAGTGTTAAAATAAACAAAGAGAAATCATTTGCATTACCCCTTCGCTGGGTTGACCATATCAAATGTTCATCGACACTACAGGGCTGGCTGTAAAAGGCTCTGCAAACCTTGGTCTAGCAGGGTAAGCATCTCCCAGACCTCAGACATATTAAAAGACAATCACTTCAGAAAGGGCGTTTTATGTTTTCATTACAGGACTGGTGCCAAGAAAATGGTCAACAAAAATTCAACAGACAGGCCTTCAGTGTCTGGCTCACGGGAACCTGACTCCACGACTGCCTGCCAGCTGACAGACTCCAGGATGATGTTGAGATGGTACACTATAACGGCATGTGTGCTAAAGCAGGTCCCCGTCTTCTTTTCTATTCAAAACCCTGGCCTTGGTCTTATAAATCACGAGTTGAAAGAATCCCAGGAATTTCACCCTCCTATTGTTCATAATTGCACTGCAGTAGGAAAGCATCTAGCTAATTTACTCAAGAGGAACAGCCCGCAATGAGCAGGGCTTGCTTTAGGTGCAGGTTTTTGGCACACGATTCTTCTGAATTTAGTATAGAAAGAATACTTTTTATTATTTCTATTTTATCTCAGGTGTCCAGGAATGTCTTGCACCTGTTTGAGTCCTGCACTGGAATGTATCCATGACAACAGGTTAACAACCCCCTGCTCTTGTCCAGAAGCTATCAATTGAAACTTTAATGTCAATTTTTAGACACGACATTTGCACTATCAATGCATTTTTTTCTTTTTAAATAATTTTAGAACTGCTTAAAAGAGGGATTGACCATTGTGATTTTATAAATCCTATTTTAATCCTGCAGCAAATTCTGCATTTGAAACTAAGCAAGAGTAAATCACTTTTAGTGCCAGTACCTGACATTGAATGTATATAAGTGCCCATATTGACTGGGTTCATAGTAAATGGGTTTCTAGCAAATTAAAGAATGGTTTCATTCAAATGAGATACATTTTGGTTGGGTTTTATTCAGGAAAAAGGGTTGTGGCTGAAAATCCTCTTTCATTCCTATAAAACTGTTTTGAATTGATTTATATTAATACTGGCTTATAGGGGTCTACATGATATTTTTTCAGTTGGTAAAAATAAATATCCACCTTCATCAACTCTATTTAAGTAGGGCAATAAGCTCACTTGGCTGATCCCTTGCCTGGATTTTCAGTAGAAAATCAGTCCATGGGATTTTCAAGAAGCAACCGTTTAAGCATTTAGAAAGTTAAGACTTATTCTAGGCTCGGCTCAGATGGTCAGTTTATGTCTTTATGTAGCACCTGAAATCGTTCCTGGAAGCTGAATCTGTCCACTGCCGATGTATGTAAAACCCCAGCCTCTCAGTTTAGACACACCACAGTCACAGTCATTTTATCTGCACCCCAGCCTCTCAGTTTAGACACACCACAGTCACAGTCATTTTATCTGCACCCCAGCCTCTCAGTTTAGACACACCACAGTCACAGTCATTTTATCTGCTCCCCAGCCTCTCAGTTTAGACACACCACAGTCACAGTCATTTTATCTGCACATACTCTTAAGCAATGTTTGGCCTAGATCTCTGGTTTTAATTAAACATCTAATACGTCATCATCATATTTTTAATCCCACATGCGTGGCTAAGAATGTAATTTAATAACAATTAAGAAAAACAAGGAGATGAACTATGGTTAGCTAGTAAACTTAGCTTTATGGGGCCAGAAGAGTTAAGCACTTTGAGTATCGCATTTTCATTTCTATTTTTAATGCCTATTTTATGTGGAATTATGACCTCCTGCTGAAAGATCAAGTGGTGACATAACTTTGGGTCCTATCCAATTTTTTTTGGGAGCCTGCGGTTTATCAACAAATCCACTTTTTCAAAGAAGTTTATTACTGAACAATTTGCGATTAAGGACAGGAAGTTTTGAGCATCATTGTATACTATTATATCACCTTTATTACATCTCTGGGAGGTCATTTGAAATCCACACATGGCCCTGGTACTGTACATTGCCTAATGACGGGTATGAGACAAAAGAAGTCTAAATAAGGCAAACTAATCAACAATAAGAATTGTCTTTTAATTGCCAGAAGTAAGTTCTTATGTTATGTAAAGGTGTGTTACTTGTTTGTTTTTGTGATGGAGTACACCTCGCCCCTGTGCATAATATGTTTTGCAGTTTGTATTTGTTATACTGTAATTTAAAAACATATCATTTAAATTTGTTTTGTTGTTATTGTTTTTGCAGCATGGTTAAACTTCCCCACCCATGCTAACCCTGTGCAGAATGTGACCGTCTCCAGATTGATTGATTCATTTATTATTAATTTGGAGACGGTCACATGTATATAAACCTGCAGCTTTGGCTGATCGGGGAGGGTGTGTTCGGAGGCGCAAAGAGGGTCGGGAGGTAAAGCAAAGTAAAGCTTATTAAATATACTGTAATCAATTGCTACGCATGCTGGTTATACACAGCACGATACTTGTTTAGTTTCAGTTCAGTGTTCTGTTTTGTCTGTTTCTTTTGGCCATCGTGCTGTTTATTTTGGGGGTTTTGTTTTTGTTTAAACCTTTTATTTATTAACTAAAATGTGCAAGTAGTGCTTTCATTACCCCAGCACTGCTGTCTGTGTCCACTGTCTTCCGGGTCACCACCGGATATCCGGGTCACATGTGGTGGGATACAGTGCTCCACAGACTCAGGCCAGGAACAGTACTGCAGGCACACAGTTATTTGGTGAAGAGGATTTTTTTTTGTTTGTTTTTTTAAAAGGATGGAGGAGGGTCTGTGGTGCCTGCACTGTGCAAAGGTGAGGCACTACACCGGTGACTGTCCTTTCCAAGATGGAAAGGAAAGGCCACAAAAAAGAGGAAGCAGCTTGTACCAGCTCCATTGCCAAAAATGGAGAGGCATGGAAGCTGACTGAGGGGGCCCCAGTAGATGCCGGCTGAGTAGTACACAGCTGAGCATTTTACCTGGTGTGCATATTGCCTGTGCTACGGGCATGAAGAGTAAAGCTGCCCTGAGGCTGACATGGACACGAACCTGGAGTGTCCAGGGCCCAGAAGTGGGGAGGCGAGAATCCAGCGCCCAGAAGGGGGGGTGGGGGGGGGGTGAGTGTCCACCACCCAAGAGGGGTAAGCCTGCATCTCCAGCAACCAAGAAGGGGAGGTCCGCGTGTCCAGCCATGTCAGTCTCCAGTTACCAAGGGGGAGCTGCACCAGTCTCCAGTGACCGAGGGGGAGACACACCAGTCTCCAGAAGGAGGATATCTGCTGCTACCACCTCCACTGCCAGAGGGAGACTACCTGCAGCTCCTTCCTCCACCATTAGGGGAAGACTATCTGCAGCTCCCACCTCCACCACAAGAGGGAGACTATCTGTGGCTCCCACCATCACCTCCCAAGGATCAACTCCTGCCCGAGCCTACACCTCCTAGGGCTACCGAGCCTGCACTGCCTAGGGCTGCCAAGCCATCGTCTGGGGAGGCCAGTTTGCCATCGGCTGGTGATGTCTGTTCACCATCGCCGGGGGATGCCTGTTTGTTATCGCCTGGTGATGTCTGTTCACCATCGCCGGGGGATGCCTGTTTGTTATCACCTGGTGATGTCTGTTCACCATCGCCGGGGGATGCCTGTTTGTTATCGCCTGGTGATGTCTGTTCACCATCGCCGGGGGATGCCTGTTTGTTATCACCTGGTGATGTCTGTTCACCATCGCCGGGGGATGCCTGTTTGTTATCGCCTGGTGATGTCTGTTCACCATCGCCGGGGGATGCCTGTTTGTTATCACCTGGTGATGTCTGTTCACCATCGCCGGGGGATGCCTGTTTGTTATCGCCTGGTGATGTCTGTTCACCATCACCGGGGGATGCCTGTTTGGCATCACCCAGGTATTTGCAGTGTCCGCCAGGAGCAGTTGTTCCGCTGCTGGAGTACCTTGCACAGCTATCATCATTTCTGTGATGTGATGATGTTTTTATGTGATGGGGTACATCCCCCTGTGCATTTTGTTTTGTATTTGTTGTATTATTATTAAAAAATGTATTGTTTAAATTTGTATAAACTACTATGTTTTGTTGTTATTGTTTTTGCAGCATGGATGGGGTTAAACTTCCCTTGATTGATTATTTTATTATTCATTTTCGAGAAGGTCACATGTATATAAATCTGCAGCTTTGGCTGATCGGGGAGGGTGTGTTCGGAGGTGGAACGAGGGTCGGGAGGTAAAGCAAAGTTAAGTTTATTAAATATAAACAATTGCTACACGTGCTGGTTATACATATATTTGGTTTTGGTTCAGTGGTCTGTTTTGTCTGTTTCTTTTGACCATAATGCCGCTTATTTGAAGTGTTTTGTTTTTGTTTAAACCTTTTATGTATTATATAAAACGTGCAAGCAGCCCTTTCATTACCCAAGCACTGCTGTCTGTGTCCACGGTCTTCCGGGTCTGACATCACCACCAGCCATCCATGTCACAGTTTTATATCTGGCACATTTTCTGTAGTTAACTGTTATTCAAAGCTCTGTTTTCAAAATTACAACAACTGGTAGAGCATATCTTACCTTCAAGCTTGTCAGCAAAACAGTAAACATCATAGGTTTCCTTGGGGTCTCTGATGCCGTAACTTCTGATACCTGGTCGTCCCATTTTATCTCCATAGCAACCTGCCCTCGGCTTGGTGATTGGGTACCTAAAAAGGAAAGAATTGTCAAATGGTGATGATGTAAATAATGTCACAGTATAACTTAGTGCTCGACAAATGGGATTAGAGAAGGGAACTTTATGTATGGTGATCTATTTTTATAATGTAAAACATAATCAATTATCATCAAAGGTTACATCTAAAATAAAAAATATAGCAAGAAAGAAAGTACATAATCAATTATAGCTTAATGGCATCTATTCTGAAAGTATTAGGTGCATGTAAAATTGGCATTTCTTATATTCACAAATGGAAAGTAAGGCCAATAATCCATTTGCTCAACTCACATTTATCTCATTAGGCCTGTAAAAGTGGAGGTCAAATCACTGCTGATGAATTATTAACAAAACAGTTCACCGTCACTACTGTTAATAACAGAATAGTTTTCTGTGCTAGCCGTGGTTTAAGGGCAGCTGAGCTGTCCTGATTTACCTGACTGTCTGGTCAGACATCCAGCCCGCATCACACTGATCAAAGCCATCTTCATAGGCGGCAGTGAGCTGTGCTGGGGTTGCTATGGTAGCCCCAATATCCTCGCAGGTTTTTTTAGCCATCTCAAAGTTCAGGGTGTATCTGCTGCTTGGGGCCCGATAGTGAAACACAACGCCTGCAAGACAGAAACAAGAGCCGTCAAAACCCAACGAACACATCTGTCTCCAACAAACATCCATCACTGTGAACTGTGCACAGTTGCAGAAGAAAAAAGCCCACTTGAGAAGGGAATACTCTATAATGAAGTCTGTTCCTTTATACAGCTAATAATTATTTACTTATAATAACTCCACATCTGAATTTAAGGGATCATCTTCTAAAACATAAAATATCCTTTTTTAGACAGTGAATATATTTGTTATACTATACTATACCATTGTACAGAATAAAGCACCACAGCACTATACAAATGAACTCCCTGGTATCTGTTTTTTATAATAGGAATCTGTTCTTGCTGAAACTTAATGCTGAACATATGGAGCATGTGGCCTGACAAGGCATATATGAGACAAATTCGATCTACAGTATATTGTGGGAAAATGAAGCTAACCAAAATCAATATAATTTGAAGTATTGATTTCATTTCCAGTAGTGTCTTAATCACAGAACTGAGCTGAGGGAATCTACCTATCAACACCAGCCATTTGGTCAAAATATTCCAAAAGTCTTTGGAAACTTGGCATACAGTGCTTGGGAGAACTTTATGGTATGGTCCAACCAATTGAGTTGAAGGATTGCATCATCTTTTTAGTTCTGGAATTACTCCAATCGCCCAATCAGGCCAGTTATCCTTGAATAACGTCTTATGTTTTTAACATTCCTGAGGAGCTAACATAAATTTTGTTAACTGGTGAACTTTGTAATAACTTAGATATATAAATACAGACATGGCAAAGTAATGACATGTTGTCTGTTACAATGTTCAGAGCGTATGTGTTTGGCCCAGCTTAGCTGAAGCAATGGATGCCAGCTCCAGACCTCCATTAAGTGCTTGGAAACATTGTGCTGCAATATAATAGAAGCCACTTAGGTAAATGCCCATGGATGTATAGAGCTCTTCAGGGTAGTGGGGCTGCCACAAGTCACCACAAGATTTTGGTTCAGGGCTATTTTTTTAATGGACCTCTGAAACGGAACCCCTTGCTTTACCACACAAGTACCTGACAGCTTTCTAGGGATTCTGTTAAGAATATTTAATTAGGATAGATAACAGCAAACTGCCATTTGAGTACTAGATAATTACAAGAACCAGAAACAACAGCGCTTAATGGAAACGCATATGTAACCTAATCACAATTAACAAGAAAAACAGGCATGTAGTACTTTGCAAAAAAGCTTTATGAATACATGTATGGTGTTTTTTGTTAGTTTGTTTTTTAATCAGAATATGTTGTCTGTGAAAAGGCAAGCACTTTGAGGGTAGAGCCAATGTATTGGTGGTTTTGAGCTAGCATACTAGCTGCCTATTTATATTACTCACTATTAACTAGTTAGATAAACAACTTTACAATTGCCATTCTCATACTTCAAAGTTTTACTACTTTCAAATGAAAAAAGTATGGCTCGAACTTCAACAGAGGTTTCTGACATGATTAGTGTAATCATTTTACAAGCAGTTCAAGAAGCTGCCATGTGTTACGTTAAGTTTTCCTCCCCAGACTCCAAACCTTCCCAATTACTGAATGATTCAGCACTCCATGGCACACTGCTTGCAGATTGCTGGACTGTGGTGTGAAGATCACAGCTGGGGGACAAGGTGTTTTTTCTTTTTTTGCTTTTTTATATAAAAATTTATATAAGTAACTTGAAATCTGCAACTTTTTAAGAGCTGAGAACAATTAAAAAGGTCAAATTAAAGCAAATGATTACTTCAATTAAGAGTTTAGTTAAGTAATTGGAAGCTCAGTTGGAATAAAACCCAGAAGACACAGGGGTCAAGGAGGAACCGGGTTTGGGAAACCCTGATGTACAGTATCTATATAAATATATCTGACTTACCAGCCACGTCCAGTGCCACTGTGTCCTGGGTGTCTTCGATTCCATACATGACCTCGCAGCGGTAAAGGCCGGCATCACTTGCCCGAACTTTAACTACTGTCAGTGAGGCATCGCCAATGTCTTCCGGGTGGCTGGGCACCGACACTCTATTCTTGTATTCTGAGCCGATTTTAATCACCCCGTTCTGGGCCACCAGCACTGTGGTCTCCGTGTCATGCTCGAATTTGGTCCACTTGATTCTCAGGTGGTCGTGGGTGGCGTTGTACATGGGTGCTGATGTGGGCGTGGCAGAGAAGTGGCATGGTAGCACGACTTTGCCAGCTAGAGTCCCGGTAACAGGGGGGCTTTTTACTACCTTTATAACCGGGATTCTCTCTGGGAAAAAAAAAGCATTTCAAAAGAGACACTTTAGAATCCTGTTTTCAGCAAAGCTCAGCAAAGAAAGTGCTGCTGTGCAGTTATCTAAATGGAATGTAAGTTTCAATTTGTAACGTGATTTATTTTTTAAATGTTTCAGCTACTCTAAGGAAGCTTTCTTCAGTTTCCCTTCAGAATGAAACCCTCATGAAATTGTATATCTCAGGAAGGCTGCAAAACTCATTAGTAAAAGTAAGCACAAGAACATATTAGTTTACTGATGTTTTGTATTTAGAATGTAGCATTCATTGCACTTGAATGGTGCTGCTAATGAGGCACGTATTTGCCTTTATGATTACCTTAGCATGCTTTTTCAAGCAAATGGTGCACATATTTGAGGAACTGCATGACTGAATTTGTAGCTCACCTGTTCAATTGAGCGTGCATTCGTTAGTAATTTATCTGTTTCATTTCCCGGTGATTCCAGAAACCAGGAAATCACAAAACATTGGACACACGCCTAAAAACTCTTCCTCAGGTTAAGTTGTTAATTATTATTTTTTAAGAATGTCCTATTTCTACTGTATATAAAGCTTTCAACAATCAAATACCATCTCCCTTTGAAGTCATTCAGCATGTCAAAGCAAACTTACTGTTATGAACTGCAAGTGTTACTGTCAGGGTGCAGGATAACCACAGGATATGTTTTATATTTAATAACATCTTGACCTACAAAGAACAAAAAAATAGTATTAACCTTTGCAGTGCAAAATTGAGCTTTAAGCTTCACTAGCTAATATCAAGCTACTTAAAAAATGGCTAACACATTCAACATGATTGCTCCTTTATCAGTGGAAAGGGTCAAATCACTGCAAAGGCATGTACAAGTCAAATGTTTGTACATGATCACATATATAAAACATTATAATCATTTAGGGTTACATTACTAGTATATCAATTTGATATGTACAACACAAAATAAATTCACTGTTTGACGGCAGCATACTCTTAAAATCAATAAGATTAGTCTTGTCCAGTTATTTTAAAACAAAGTGGAATTCTCATGTCTTAATTTGGACGTGAATGGATGTGTCACTGGCAGTTAATTTCTGTAGCTCTCCCTGAGTTACAATGAGCCAGTGGTTTCTAAAGACCTGATGGTTCTGAACAATCATCATTTGTCAACCAAAGTATTTCCTCTAAGCGGGTGGTGAAATAATGGACACGATTGACATTCAGCTAGGCGGTCAGTGCTGGGTGGTGAGGGGTGTGATCGGCAATAAGCAGACAGTGGGCGGGCTTTATTGGGTCAGGGTTAAATGCAAGGGGTGAAGAGGTTGACCTATTCTTCCTACATGTATTAGAGGTTATTGTAATGTCCATTTCATGTGTGTGTGTGTATGTGTGTGCGTGCGTGTGTGTATATATATATAGAGAGAGAGAGAGGTTCTCAGATTCTGATGTGTCAAATGGGGTCTATATTTTACTTTTATTCAATCTATAAAGGAATATAGATTGAATAAAAGTACTGCTAAAAAGAAAGTCAATTTACATATAGGATAATAAACTATTGGAATGAAACACCCACTCAAACAGTTAAGAACTCAGTAAAGGACTATAATAGTACTGCCAAGATTTGATGCAATAAAGTATTAACTCTTCCTTTCCAGCCTAATCTCCACCCCCATGTCTCACTAATACAAACAAATGTGTTTAAAAATTAAAGAAGGAGAAGAAGAAGAAGAAGAAGAAGAAGAAGAAGAAGAAGAAGAAGAAGAAGAAGAAGAAGAAGAAGAAGAAGAAGAAGAAGAAGAAGGCCAAGTGCACATTACTTAGGCCTAGATTTAATATAAAACATAAAATAAACGTGGACCATTTTACACATGACTGTTTAATATGATATTACAGTAGTTATGTAAGCAACGTATATTAGACATATGGACTATGTATACAGTAATGCTATACAGGGGTATACACATATGGCTGTCCTATGTGGCAGGATGTATTAATGCTCCTGTTTCTTCGTTTTGTTGTGAATCTCAATGACTCCAGTCTGTTACCACTAACCTGAAGCAAGATCCAATACGAAGTCTTCTGTTAAGGACTCTGTTAACAGGTCAATTCCACGCCTGGCTGGTAGTTTTACTGTAGATTTTTTTTCAGCTGTCGTTTCCTTTTCTCCCCTCGTTAATTCCTTTCAAAATCACCAGCTATCGCCGTTAGCGATAATAATTATAACCTGAAATGAATGTTCATAAGTCATTATAGTAAATAAAATAGAACATATCTAATTATTATTATTATTATTATTATTATTATTATTATTATTATTATTATTATTATTATTATTATTATTATTTGTAGTAGTAGTATATCGTATTGTAATATATTATTAAGAACAGTTACATACATAATCAGAAGCCTAGTGTAAATTTAAGATTCAATTTTTTTAAAAAAACATTTTTGGCGGTTCAAATAACATACTTCTTTCAGAATGATTACGTTTTCAAGGCGATTACCCTATAGCATAAGAAAGTCTGGCAAACCATAGGTGCCAGCCAGTGAGCTCCTACTATGAATTACTATCTCATGGCTGAATGCCAAGATGAACGCAGCTGCTTGTTCTACGCTAGGGGGCGATGTGTGCCTGCCCGGCTCGCGACATTCTGGTTTCCAAGACAATGGTCCACACACAGTAGTTTCCTGGAAGCTCTTTGTGCATTACTGTTCATCTACACGTTCGTCAATGAATGAATGTTACAGAATCAATCATTCCGCAGACAACATATAAACAGTTATAAATAGGGTCATTAAAAACACATACATATGGACTGTTATGTTCCAGCTCGCTTTATTACTACGGTATATACATTTAAAGACTAAAAAAGGGCGAATCTGTTCATTGTGATCATGACATACTTGTGGATCGGAGTTCAGCATTCCTTCAATATTACACATATTATAAGTCTTTCCAACATCTGGTCAACTCTCGGATAAAATTGATTTAAACCATGACAATACTTTTCCCTGGTCTTTTTTTTTTTTTTTTTTTTTTTTTTCTTTTTAGGAGACTAATATAACACCAGCCAAAGCCGCACCCAGTGATGATCAGTACTCGCTGAGAATCACTGTACCAGCATTGCGCACAGCCCCTTCATTGTTAGCAAAAGAAGCTGCTTGATGAGATTCTGGGATCAATAAGCTGCTAACAACCAAACGAGCAAAATGGGCCGAATGTCCTCCTCTCGTTTGTAAACTTTCTTATGTTCTTATGTTCTTATGTTTTAAGCATCAGATCCCTGTGTTCACCGCTGTAAGCCTTTTTATAGAGCAGCTGGTACCCCGTGCTGGGGCTTCTCTTTAATGAGATGAAATTAACGTGTATATAGGTCGGGTCAAGGAAAAAATGTACTACTGAATACTAATGTGCATAGTTAAACATACAAAACCGCAAAAATCACTTAAATTAGTATTTGACATTAGTAACAAAAAGGGAATTTTGCCTCCCGTGGTTCTCGGATCAGATAATCTCGGATGGAACTTTCTCTTTTACAGTGTTCTCATTATTTTTACTATTGCAAAATACGAGCTGTCACTCCATTCCACTGCACGTTTACACCCGCTTGCTCCAGAGTGGCTGCGACTTGCATGGGCTACGCTTTCTAGGAACAATCCAGCTAGCGGTAACCCAGACCAAAGCACAATCTGCCAGGCAAACCACAATTCGATTCGCTTTAGTTTCCGTCTATTGATCCAATTATACTCTTGGGCTTAAAATCGTGAAAATGTTTTGTTGTTTCGGTAGTTTTGTGAGAAACCTCAAAAAATGTACATATATACCTTTATTTGCGATTTGTAACAATTTCTTAGCCTTTTTATTTTTTTTTTTATTTTTACAAATTGTTCTGATTGAAAGAAATAAAAGCAATTATTAAAAATAATTTAAACTATTTGCTATACATTATTACCTAAAAAAGCATATTTCTTATACTAATATATAATATATATTATATATATATATATATATATATATATATATATATATATATATATATATATTTAATATATATATATATATAAATCGCATAAATTTATAAAATAAATAAATAAAAAAAAACACAAATTACACTAACATTATGAAAGTGAATTAAAATACCTTATTTTAGATCTTGTAAATCCAGATGATCGGGAAATTCTAGTTATATCCTTAATTTGAGTAACGGTATTTCCAATAGAGATTGTATTAACAAATTCCAGGGTCTTTGATGTAAAAGGATGCTGTATTTTTTTTTTTTTTTTGTATAAACTACTCTTGTTCTCGTTCAGTTGTTATCTCATTTGCTATAACCGCGGCAGCGGGTCCGATTCCAGGTTGCAGTTTGAAGTTCTGATCCGGGCAGAAAGAACCACGAAGCCAGCCGACTGCAAGTTCAAACACGGCTTTTTACACCGCTTATTATTCCGTCATTCCGGAGGAGGGGCACACTTGAGTGAGTGCACGAAGAAACCCCCAAATTAAAAGACGTGGGGGTACTCTCTAGAGAATTGCCATGACCAATAGAAAGTCTTCCCTCGGTCAGATTTATTAGGGTGTAGGGGAAGGGGAGCCGGGTGGGTGTGTTTGTGGGAGGGAAGGAGTGTTCATTAACTGGACTCGAGTCGCTTCAATGAGGTTTGCCCGCTACTACACTCATCTCTCTTTATGCTATTTTACTGGGTAGCTGATCCTCCCTCTTCTGCTCCTTCTCTCTTGACATGTGCCACAGTAAGACTATATCGCCTTGTGGTTCTTACATTATTATTATTATTATTATTATTATTATTATTATTATTATTATTATTATTATTATTATTATTACAGATCACTATTAAGAGTTAGCTAGCTGTGGTACCTGTAAAGTCTTCAGTATGTCCCCAGCGCGTTATTTGTTTGTTTATTCAGATCAAATATCTCACAATGTTAACAATTAGCTTAAGGTACGAGTATCCTTTATACAGCGGTATGATTTTTAAAAGGTGTCAGATGCCAACCATCTCAGGGACTCACAGTCTGGGTGTGTTGCTTCTCAACGTATTGATAATTCATTATGGGCGTTTGAGCTGGTTTCTACATCTCTACACACAATGGGACCGGGAGCCTCTCTGTGTAATCGCAATGGCCCCGCTGCAAAGATCCTAGTCATTACACACGGGGGAGGGGCTGTTCTGCTTTTATGCGAGCAACCCTGAGTACATCGGGATAACGCATTGCATAGCACAGCACTGGAAGGCTATAAGTCCGTATGCTGTTCTGTGTACAAAACACTTGAACATGAAATAGCATTGAAAACAAATAGAAAGACTGACACGTTCCCATATATAGTTAACTGTTAGTTTGGTTCATTTGAGATCGTGGACACGTGGACATTAAAGTTATATAGGTAGGCCAATATAACTTTAATGTACAAGTCTACTTTTAAGACTACCCCCACCCCCTTCCCTCATCAATACCATTCTTTAATTGAACCATTCGAAACAAGTTCTATAACGGTTCTAAAGGTTCTTAGTAGAACTCCCGCAAGAGGGGCCACGTATCAAAGTGCATTCTTCTGCAATGCACAGCTGGATTTTGCTTCTCTAACGCAAGTGAAAGCTGTTTCTGGACTGAGCAGCAGCTCTTATTGAAGGAGTGCCTGTACCTGGACACAAGGATGCAGCAGAGGTCGCTTTACAAACTACTTCCCATTCAAAAGAATGGGATCAACAAAAAGCACTCGCAGTAAATGTGCAACCCGTTTATGATTGAATCAGCCGGTCTATAGTACAGTATATGCATGTATATTACGCGTAAAATCTACTTTGGTAATGCAAGTCTTCTCAGTACAGATAAAAACAAACAGACCTAATTTCCCCATTGTGTCACAAGAAAAATAATATATGATCATATATGATATTTTGTAGGAACATACAGCATTGACATGTTATTTTTTAAATTATAAATTATTGTATTTAACACGACCAAAAACATAGAGACCTGCTCACGATGTTTAGCTTAATAGCCTGCACTTCATAAATGATCCTAATAGTATACATAATATAATAGTATACATTGATAATAGTAATAATATTGAGCATTTTTAAAATGATATATTCAGTACACACTGTCATTGGTATATCTTTAAATCACATACTTGCTTTTCTATATCTTTTTTCGTCATTTGTATATCAAATTAACGTTAAAAGTTAGTAGCCTATCCATGTATGGCTATACAGTTAGAAAATGCCTATTACAACAACAATAGCCAAGCATCCCAAATCAGACAACACATGAATGAATGAATGAATGAATGAATGAATGAATGAATGAATGAATGGTCCGCTTGTCAGTGTGTGATGACATGCATCGCAGGTAAGATCCACAAAAAACACAGTTAGTATCAAACCTTCACTTGTAATCCAGACGCATTAAGCAGCGCTCCCAATCAGCAAAGCTAATGAGCTATCCCATCTATCAAAACTAAACTGTCAAAGGGTCTATGTTCCTAGAAAGTGCGTTACAATGTTTTAAAAGAGCGCTCGCAGGGTCGTTTGTTACAGTGTTATGAATACTGCTAGCCTACACGACAACTACAGAGATGCCAAGGTCCGAGCATCCAACCACGTGAGACTGGAATGTGCAAGCGGCGGTAATTCCACTTTCATTAATAGTGCTCAATCATATTGAAGCTGCTTGGTTTATTATATTCGTAATATGCACATGGCGAGTTATGTACTGTACTTAACTCGTTGGGTTATTTGGCTTAATCTTGTAAAACACACAACCAAAGTAACTAGAACAAGAATGTAGAACATTAACAACAAATTACCAGCCCTGCCCCACCAACGCCAACACAGACAATATAGCGTCCCTGGTGTAGAGGCGTCGCTGTTTCTGTTAAAATGATTCTGATTAGCCAATAGAATAACTCGTTTTCAATTGCAGATAATGACCATTATACCGCAGAACCACTAAAGAACAATTTTGAGTAGGTTGCTAAGCACGTTTTAATTTATAGACGTTTTTATTGTAATACAGTTTCCATTTGCACAATCTTCATTTATTACCTTATTACCACATTTATCTTTCCAGGTTAAATTATCTTAAGTAGGTATATATATAATATATATATATATATATATATATATATATATATATATATATATATATATATATAGTTATTATACGTAGTGTAATAACAAACAGAAAACTTGGAAACAATCCTATATTCCACTGTGATATTGATATATATATATATATATATATATGATATTATTATATATTATATAACTATATATATTATATATATATATAGGGCTTGCAAAAATATAAAAGTATTCAGACCCCTGACCAATTCTCTCATATTACTGAATTACAAATGGTACATTGAAATTTCGTTCTGTTTGATATTTTATTTTTAAACACTGAAACTCTGAATCAATTATTGTAAGGTGATATTAGTTTTAGGTTGGGAAATATTTTTAAGAGAAATAAAAAACTGAAATATCTTGCTTGCATAAGTATTCAGCCCCTGTGCTGTGGAAGCTCTCAGTTTGCACCAATGAAAACCCCACTGTTGAAGGATCATTGGTAAGGCTGTGAATCTGAAGGAAAATGAAGACCGAAGAGCATTCTACTGAAGTTAGAGATAAAGTAATACAAACGCATAGATTAGGGAAAGGGTGCAAAATAATATCCAAGTATTTGGATATCCAAGTGAGCACAGTTGGATCAATAATCAGGAAGTGGAAGCTGCATCACACCACCCAGGTACTGCCAGGAAAAGGCCATCCCTCAAAACTCAGCGCTCAAACAAGAAAGAGACTTGTGAGAGAAGCCACAGAGAGGCCAACAATCACTTTGAAGGAGCTACAGAGTTCAGTGGCTGGGAGTGGAGTAATGGTGCACCAGTCAACCATATCAAGAGCTCTGCATAATACTGGCCTGTATGGGAGGGTGGCAAGAAAGAAGCTGTTACTCAAAAAGTACCATCTGAAAGCATGTCTGGAGTTTGCCAGAAAGCATGAGAGTGACCCAGCTGCGATGTGGGAAAATGTTTTGTGGTCAGATGAAACCAAAATAGAGCTTTTTGGCCAAAACTCAAAGCACTATGTGTGACACAGACCTAACACAGCCCATGCCTCAAGACACACCATCCCTACAGTGAACTATGGTGGTGGCAGCATCATGCTGTGGGATGCTTCTCATCAGCAGGGACTGGGCATCTTGTTACAATTGAAGGAAGAATGGATGGAGCAAAATACAGGAAAATACTGCAAGAGAATCTGCTTCAGTCCGTTAAAAAACTGAAGCTTGGGAGGAAATTCACCTTTCAGCAGGACAATGATCCCAAGCACAAGGCCAAAGCAACACTGGAGTGGCTCAAGAACAAAAAGTTGAATGTCCTACAGTGGCCCAGTCAAAGTGTTGATCTCAATCCCATTGAGAATCTGAGGCACTATTTGAAAATTGTGGTCCACAAGCGTCGTCCAACCAACCTGAACAACCTGGAGCAAATCTGCCAAGAAGAATGGGCCAAAATCACTCCGACACTGTGTGCAAAGCTGGTACATACTTACCCCAAAAGACTTAAAGCTGTTATTGCAGTGAAAGGTGGCTCTACCAAATATTAATGTGTGGGGGTTGAATACTTATGCAAGCAAGATATTTCAGTTTTTTATTTTTCTTAAAAATATTTCCCAACATAAAACCAATGTCACCTTACAATAATTGATTTTGAGTTTAAGTGTTTTAAAATAAAATATCAAACAGAACGAAATTTCAATGTACCATTTGTAATTCAGTAATATGAGAGAATTGGTCAGGGGTCTGAATACTTTTGCAAGGCACTATATATATATATATATATATATATATATATATATATATATATATATATATATATATATATATATATATATATATATATATATATCGGGGGCAGGTATTACTAGCAATGTATGGACAACATTTCAGAAAATGTCCCCACAAAGACAGTAACTCCTGAAAAAACAAGGTTGCTTTTTAGGAATTAAATATGCCTTTAAAAAAAAAAAGAGTGCCAAAATAATTAGTCTGTTGTCGACTTTCACCCTGTGTGGAGATTTGTCTGACTGGAGTTAGAAATAGTAAATAAAAATATAGTGAGAGTCAATGAGAAGTCCCCACAAGTATAAGAATATAGACATGTGTGTGTGTGTGTGTGTGTGTGTGTGTGTGTGTGTGTGAGAGAGTTCTTTTTTAATCCAACAGGATTTTACAGATGTAAATCTTTTTGATCTCCATATGGATATTACTTGTATAGTCAGATGTATGAATGAATGACTATTTGACACTGTTTTAGCTGTAAACCCAGCTGTGAACATCTGCAGGGAAAGTAAGTGTGTTTTTAGCAGTTGTTTATTTGAGAACTTTTAGGTTTAGAGAAGGTTTATTTAGATGTTACTATATTTTGAAGAAAATAAGTCCCCAAGTGTTTTTTAACCTCGAACTAAAACTATGTATTTTTTTAAATTTTCAACAGATTGTTTTTTACCATCTGGTAACAGCTGGATCACATTTACCTGTGAGAAGAAAACCCAAACAAGTTCTTACACAGTGTACCCATTAAAAAGACAGGTTCAATTTAGTGATAGAGCAAGACATCAATAGTGATGTGTCAGAGAATGGGTATTTATTGGGTGTATTGATCTCAAAATAACTGGTATGATAATAAACCATTGCTTCTGGTCAAACAAATACAAGCTTTGAATATAAACAGTACAGTGTTATACCATACCCACAGTAAAGAAGCATGAATTGAAATCTATTTATAAAATGAAATACATTATTTGTATTGAATAAACAGGGCGTATCTGAAAAATACCATCGAAAAGCCATATTGTGGTATTGTTAATCTGAGAAGACTTTCCTGCATTGTCTACTTTCAATAAAAGACCGGCAATGTTCTGCAGCCTGTACAGTGGATCTGCTTGTGATGGTCATTTCAGGACTCCCTTACCCCCCAGTCTCAGAAACCCTGCTGTAGGTCCTAGAATAGAATTATTGAATCTCTTATCTTTGCTACAGTGGGATTAACCATTAACCTAAATTATGCGAGGATACGCTTCCATCTATTCAAGCAGATAATATGGCGTTTGTTCAGATTTTACAAATCAAAGCCTTTTAAATGAGCTCTTTATCCCAAGTTCACTTTTTTCAGACTCGAAACTATTCAATTGTATATGAAACTTTGATAATTCCTGTTTGAACTAGCAAATCTAACATTGTGTACAGCCTTTGTATTACAAATGCTATCATTCTGACATTTGTTTGCATTGGACTGTAATAACTGTATTCATTTTATTTTACATTAAAGGGCTCGTCTGTAGTAATATGTACCTCAGAGTCACACATAACGGCTGGTTGTTGAAGGGGATTATGAAAAGCATAAAAGATTGAGTGACAGCTTAGAACCAAAATACACGTCAAATACGCTAACAGCTACCAGAATCATAGATAGTGGATTCTCCAAGGGTTGATAACAGTGCACTACAGGATTAATTCTCAAAGCTATTTATTCCAAATTAGTCATTAGCACATTTTATTACATGAAGGAAAAAGCAGCAACTACAATTCTAAAACAAATAAGAAACAACTTTAAACGACAAACAAGCCCCTAAATGAAACATCTTGTTCATATCTGGTTTGAGCACCTAAATCAGTGCATTTTTTCCTTTCTAAAAAAAACTGTGCTGATGACGTTTTGTATTAAAACAAATTGTCACAACTCCTCCTCACACTGAATGTCACAAACAGCAATGAAGAATACCTTACTGAACAGCAATGAAGAATACCTTAATGAACATCAATGAAGAATACCTTAATGAACAGCAATGAAGAATACCTTACTGAACAGCAATGAAGAATACCTTACTGAACAGCAATGAAGAATACCTTAATGAACAGCAATGAAGAATACCTTACTGAACAGCAATGAAGAATACCTTAATGAACAGCAATGAAGAATACCTTACTGAACAGCAATGAAGAATACCTTAATGAACAGCAATGAAGAATACCTTACTGAACAGCAATGAAGAATACCTTAATGAACAGCAATGAAGAATACCTTACTGAACAGCAATGAAGAATACCTTAATGAACAGCAATGAAGAATACCTTACTGAACAGCAATGAAGAATACCTTAATGAACAGCAATGAAGAATACCTTACTGAACAGCAATGAAGAATACCTTAATGAACAGCAATGAAGAATACCTTAATGAACAGCAATGAAGAATACCTTACTGAACAGCGGTGAAGAATACCTTAATGAACAGCAATGAAGAATACCTTACTGAACAGCAATGAAGAATACCTTAATGAACAGCAATGAAGAATACCTTAATGAACAGCAATGAAGAATACCTTAATGTCGTTTCTGAGAACAGGAGCTCAGAGATATCCACCATTATTAGCAACTGTGATTGTGAATTGCTGCTGTCAAGACTGCTGGAAATTATGGGCTGCTGTACTTGGACACCCTTTCTGTGAGAGCGATTTCTATGATGAACGATGTATTCTGTGCAAAAAAAGGTAAACTAATTGACGTGTTGGGTTGTTTACTGAACAAATTATACGTCTCTCAAATAGGTTATATCCAGCCATAGCATTAACATGACCAATTAAAAAGTCTAATAATCTGAACTACAAAATCACAAAAACCTTGCTTGAAAAAGTAATGCATTTAACAGAAAAATGACTAAACCGCTCAGTGAAAATAAGCACGTTGAAAGAGGTCAGTACTGGATGTTGTTCTTACAATCCAAATCTCTGTCACTCTCTGTCATCGACCCCCCCGCTTGTAGTGATTTTTCGTTACAACACCACTTTTGTTTAACTAAGGATTGGGTCTTTCTTCACTTTATTTGAGAAAGCAGGTGAAATACATCCTTTAATCAGATCTCTACATAATTACTACCCTTAGAATTGTACAGAGTGTGAATGTATTCACAGAATGTTAATGTTCTAATCAAGTTCTAAACACTGCTCAGCAACAAACTTTCCATTTCACTCAACCTGACACTGTTATATTGATTATGTTCCTTCAGATCAAGATGATCAAAAATATGATAGTGTTTTATAGGTATGGATGAAGCAATTCACATATTAAGCAAACTGTAATAGTGGGAACCAATGGGAAAAGGGGGTTCTAGCAGGGTCACAAGATTTAATTAAGATGATGCGAGTCACTTGAAATAACAGGATACAAAGCGTGATTTGGCTTGCTCCACTGTTGCAGATTTTATACATTCATGTAGTATGGTAAGGTGACACTCAAATAAATGTAGGAATTAAGCTAACAACATTTAAGCTTGGTTTCACAGCCCTTATCTTGGATTAATATACCTAAGATAGTCCAGGATTAGTGCAAATACGGCTCTGTGAAACCAGAAGCAAATTGCTGTATCACTGGGAATTAACAATGAAATCAGACAAAAAGCACTAGCAAGGCTTCATGCCAGCTGACTGAAATGTCAAAGGTCCTGTAAAGCATTCATGGGTTTTATATGGATTTTTGGTTAAAGCATAGTTTATACAAAGTTTGTTATTGCCATAGCTCAATTCATATATGCCCTCGCCCCTCCCTCCCCCCAGCATTTAAGGGATCATTTATATAATTTTCTGTTTATTCCTGTTTATTATACCATATGTGTTCTCTATTATTGTTCCTGCTCAGATCATTTACCAGACTCACAAATGAATGCCCTTTGCCTCTGAAGATTCCTGCATGTTGAGGTTCTGAGGTGAGGAGGTTGTAGAAATGCCCGAGTGTAACTCCAACAGCAACTGCAAGTGAATAAATGGAAACCCTCCCTACAAAGCAACTATTTCTGTGGCATCAGAAATGATGGTGAACCCATGTAACAGGATACTAAACATATATGAATGCAATATTAAGTAAATGTATTGTAGATGGTGAATAACCGTGACTCTGCCTGGTCCTCGTGGACATGAATACCTCTTGACAAGTGAAGGAAAGAGTTAAACTCTGCATACTTTTCCAGTTATTGTTGAGTTAGGCTGGGCGTGAAGAAAACCCAGAGTGTTTGCACTGTTGGATGCTTCGGGCAAATGTTGAAAATTATAAATGACCCTCTGAACAGATAAATACAGAGTCTAGACAGTTTTATTTTGTGCAAATTTATGTGACCCTTATACAGGGGCCTTACATGCAACTTGACGTTTGGTTAAAAAAAAAAAAAAAAAAACACTGTTATAGTTAGCGAGGTAAATAATGAGCCCGGTCATAAAGAATGTATTGTGGCTCGATATGGATTTCTGTGGTGCAAATTTATGGCCAGTAGCGATCTGTGGAGTTTAAATAAGTAAGCACATTGAGCTATGCAGTTCTGTGCAGCTTCTGCTGCTCCGAGACAGTATTAAGCCAAATAATCAATACAAGTCATTCTCAAGTTCAAGCTTTCAGAGATTGCCAATGGCGTCTTTGTGTTTTGTATGCAGAGGGTTCCTCCATTTTAATTTCTCTTTTTTTAACTCTGCGCAATCGGCAAAAAAAAAGAAAAAAAACTCTCAAATTTATTATGGTGGTCAAGGCTCTGTAATTATTGCCATTTATCTAACTAGATATTATTAAATCAATGCTGTCTGGGGTTTGAAATACACCAGGGAGAGTAGGAATGGGATTACAGATTTACCCTTAGAGGCACAACACATGTAGTATTTCTACTGCCTCTTAATTTATAGATCTATTTGCCATTTTAAGCCTCAGCATACCATAAATTGAACATTTTTAAACTGCTTTTTTTTTTTTTTTTGGGACAATAAATATTTAGAACAGATAGATATTTGACCAGGTTTCATAAAGTAAGTTGTTTCTCGGTTACAGCACTTGTTTTTAATATTGCTGCACTTATAATTTACAATCATCATACAGTTTGAGAAGTCTCACTGTGTGTATATGTGTGTGGTATCAAGCAGGATAAAAGGACGTTCTAAACTTTGAAGTACAATCAGAGTCAAGCATGCCTAATTATGACTTTATGTGCTCGCTCGTCACAATCTTGTAAATGGTTTCATACACAGACAGCCACCTCATTAACAAAACCACACTGAATGTATGGACGAATTCCAGGCAGTGGCATAGAACTACTGATCTTAAACACACACCAATGTTTTAAACACAACTCCATCACAAATGTCTGATTTAATTTCCAGGAGCCTAGTATAAAACACCACTATAAAATGGAGGTGATTCACATATTGTGAGCAGTGTTGGGGAATAACACATTACAATACATCAGATTACATTTTTCAGTAACTTGTACATCATCTTGATGGAACGCCCACAGAGAAGGAAATGGCTGGGTCTTAAAGCTGGATCTTCAAATAATATTTAGCAGCTGCAGCCTGACCAAACAGAAAAAAATAAACCTCTCTATAAATGTGAACTAAGAAGTAATTATTTGTAACTGTAAAAAAAAAAAAAAAATCAAAGTAATAGTTACGGTAACAAGTTACAATTTTATACAAGTAATTTGTACAGTAACTGTAATGGATTACTTTTTAAAAGCAACTTCCCCAACATTGAGTATCGGTAGTGGGGAGTTTGGTCAGGTGATTAATTTACATACATGTGGGTGAAAGTATTAAAGCAATATTAATTGGGTTTATAAAAGGATTTTGCAATGATACATAATGAGACATACATACAAGAGGCAGCAATAGTAAGTTGTAAGAACCTTTTAAAACTGGGAACATTTTTACAAAATCTTTAAAGTAGCAAAAGCAACTAGTGTAAAGTAATTTACAAAAAAGGTAAAGGACCGGATGGGAGCTGCATTTACAGTACACGAAGACAGCCATTGCTTGATTTTCCTATTATTTCAATAGAGGATCAATAACAGACACAATGAAGAAGGATTGAACAATCAACCTGGAAATGTTCACAGTCTCATTTTAGCTTCATTTCTTTCTATTAAGTAGCTTCAGATTGTTCACATGACGATGTTGGCAATCATTCGGAGTGGTTCTGGTTCTTCTGCTGCTCCTCTACTGGATTATAAATTATCACTTTTATATTTGTATCTGTCCTCACTAGGTTTTGATCTTTCCCTGCTGGCACTGAACAGAATTCCTCATTGCATTCCACTTGTGTGACAATATGTATTTAAAATCTTCAGATAAGCTCAAAGCCAGATGAAGACAGAAAAATGATATTGATTCAGGTTTGCTGCTGTATCTATTACAGCTTGTGTTTACAGGTTATGTTAGGTTATTTTATAGGTTTTTGTGCATATATCCACCTTACAGTACAATCATGTTGAAAGGACATTTTGTTATATTTTGAAGAAAAAAACAAACAAACTCTTACAATGAATCAATGGCTGTATTTGATTATTATAAAAAAGAATGAGTTGCTTGTAATAGTTATTCAACGATCATATAAAAAAAAAAGACCTACAACATGTATATACTTTACTACAAAACAATCTGGCACCGTGAGATTGTGCCACAGGCACTGTGGGCTAGATGTCATCAAAGAGGTCTTCTGGGTCTGGGGTGCTCCTGGCTGCGGCTGCAAATTCCTTTGGGGGCTGATTGCTGCCACTTGATTTCTGCTGGGTGGATCCCAACCTGGGAGAAAGGAGGAGATTAGACCAACAACAGCATTTACAATACAAGGCGCCCCATATTTTAGGCAGACTGTGGTGTTGGAAATGGTTCACATCACATTGACTACCTACACCACACATCAGACATTACACACTTGAAAGAAACAGAGGAAACCAATACAGTATTAAAATTATGCCTATGATGCTTGACTTATGTAACACATTGTAAAAGAAAGTATTTAATGTGCTATTTAACTCTGCATTTGTTTCCAGGTAACTTCTGAAGCTTCTCAAATCAACCCACAGCGAAGAATCGCAGTAGGTGTTTTCTCCACGGAATTAATCAAACCAACAGTTACCAGACCATCCCCATACGAAATCCACCTGTAGCTGTCCTTCAGACTTCAGTAAACGTATGGTCTACAAATCTCACACATGAATGTAATTGTTGCATGCAAAACTAAAAGTTTAGGCCTATGCACACAGCTAAAGTACTTGCAGTAGTAGTATACGTTGACACTCTCAATAGATGTGAGAGAAGAGACGGCAACAAAGTAGCAAAACCTGGAAGATTACTTTTCAACTGCCTGACAAGACAAAAAACAGGCAAAAGAAACAGACGGCAGATGGAGAGCTACAGATCAGAAGAGCAGGCCCTTGAGACAATGTGGTAATGTTACCGTTCCAACGTTAATGTGAACATCATTCATTTACTTTTTACTTCTGCTAGAATATCCAGTTGGGATGTTATCCAACAGGTGATTTCATCTTGTTTGACTATTACTCTCATTGTGTCAGCAAATAAATTCTACAAGCGTAACATGTGAACACAATCATGTCACCCCCGAACAGTTTATTATTTATTAGAACAATCTGCCTCAATCTGTTTGAAATTATTATTTTTTAAATTTGTGTTTCTGTCTAGATCTTAATCACCATGTGAAATAATGTAGATAAATGATAATACAATTTATATGGAAACTGCAATAAGCTGTATTGCAGTTTGTGTCTTGTAAACAAATGCATTTTAGAAAAGTCATTGGGTTTGATTCTTGAAGCTCATCCCATAAAGTTACTAAACCAAACATTAACAACCCTGGCATCTCATTTAATCATGTAAGCAGTAATATGTTGATTATTATTAGTTTTCAAATTGCAATTTATGTTTTTTTTTTCTGTTGAGAAGAGAACATTGTGCTCATGATGAATAAATAGCTTTGAGAATCTTTCCCATTGTGTCCTTGTGAAAAAGTCATAATAAGTCACAAATCTATCCCTCAAGACAATATTGTTCATGCCATTCCCATGCCAATGTCCTGCTGTGTGTGACAGTTTTACAGCCTGACATGCCATGACTGTGGAGATCTGGTACTGGTATTTTCAGTATGCATGTGCAATTATCTGGAAAATGTTTCCAGAGCTTCTCAACACTTATATTTGTATTTTAAAAACATGCTATTCCTATTACTTTATTTTAGTGCAATACATAACTAAATCTGGTCATGCTACAAGCCTCTGACTCATTTTCATATACAGTATAAACAGTACTGTTAGTTTTACCTTTACTTTGTAAACACACATGGACCATTAAACCTTTGCTTGGGTAACATCATCATAGTAAATGTACTTCCTTCATCTCCAGTAAGTCATACAGAAACATAATTTAGCTTTTTGCAAAAGTCACTGGCAACCCTGTCTGGCAGATGTAACACTTATGTTGCAAGCAGGGCTGGCCAAATCCACATAATGGCCAAATTCACATGCCCTGTTAGCAGTCCTGTTTGTTAAAAATACAGTGCTGAACCATGTTAAGATGTACTGCACTAAACGAGCCAGCAATCGGCCCTAACCAAGACTCGTTTGTTTTAAAATGGTTGGGGTAAGACTTTATTGTAGCCAGGAACCCTTCCAGCAGGCAATCAACGAAGGCCTGCAGACTGAGGTAAGACCGCATTGCTTATTTTGTAGGCTTGGTGGGGTATTCAAACATTTAACAATTAATATACGATGCCAAGTGAACATGAACATGTGCTCTAAGATCTATCATTTTATAACTAATGGTGACTAACAAAAACTCACTGTGGGAGAACGGGTTGACCTACTTAAGTTCATGATTGTTTGTTTTCTATTGGCAAGCCCCCGAAACAAGCTTTAAAACAATGCTCACATGAACTCATCCTCCCCACGTGGAGAACAATAAGTTCAGATCTCACTCTCCTACTGAAACCCGTTCTCTACCAATATTGGAATAACATGAAAGCTTGAACCCAAGTTGCCAGAACTTGCCATCTGTCTTTCCTGTTCCAGCGTGTGGTTTACAACACTGTCCACATGGCTTCCATGGTTCCATTAGTATACCATGGCAAGTTATGATAGTAACAAACAAAACCAGCTAACAGCCTTGCAAGTAGTTTTCTTACAGAGTTCCACTTTTTGCACTGATCTTATCCTTTCTTACACATTGTTGGCCTTCAGGTAACCAATACCAGAAGAGGTGCAAGTCTAGAAGCACTCAATGCCACTATTCCTTCAATATCTTCATTCTCTTGTTTGGAAAATCTAAACCTGATACTGTTATTATCACAACATTGGTTCCATGTCATTACAGTATTGGTATTTTCCTTGCAGAGACGTGAAATCTGAATAAGATATACCAAAGCTGCTCTCTGAGCCAGTGACACAGTCATGGCCCACCTCGAGGGCTCGAGTTAACAGTCTTTAAAAATGGCAATGAGATCTGTGAGTGCAGTCTTTGTGTGCCCTCGGGGGCAGGCTATGATTGCATCTCTGTCTCAGACAGCAGCCAATATTCAAAATGTGGGTCTTTTGGAAGTAAATACCCATACGTTAATGGTTAAATTCTGTACTTGAAAGGGAACTCCCTGTTAATGCAAACCAACACCATCAGCTGGTTTCACAAAACCTGGTTAGCGCTAATTTTGGATTACTACTCAATGTTACTTTAGGTAAGGTGGTCTGAGAACAGTGCTAATCCGGATCTGTGAAACCAGCTGCATAAGTTTAATTTAAAGGGTCGAGAGTTAACATATATATATATATATATATATTATATATATATATCTATTATATATATATATATATATATAATTATATATATATATAGCTCTGGAAAAAATTAAGAGATCACTGCAAATTTTTCTTAAATCAGCATCTCTACATGTATGGCAGCCATTCCATTCCAGTGTCTGTTGAATTCCAACACAGGCACACCTCATTCTACTGAATGAGGTACTGATTAGGGGATCACCTGAACCAAATCTTATTTAACGAGGTAAACTATAAAAACCACTCCTGTGGTCATCACTGTCCTCTTGCAATAGGACCAGCTGGATGGCAAAAAGTGCTAGCAGTACCTCAAAAGTAATGGAATCAAAAAATAACTATTGACCATACCCAAAGAGTTGAAAAGGAAAGTTTTGAGTGAGGAAAAGAAGGGTTCAATTCTGGCTTTACTGGCAGAGGGATACAGTGAGCGTCGGGTTGCTTCCATCCTTAAAATTTCAAAGACGGCGGTTCATAAGAACAAGGTCAAGCAGCACACATTGGGAACAACAAAGCTACAGACCGGCAGAGGACGAAAACTACTCTCCACTGACCGGGATGACCGCCAACTCATTCGAAAGTCACTCAGCAACCATAGGATGACATCAAGTGACCTACAAAAAGAATGCCAAACGGCAGCTGGGGTGAAGTGCACAGCAAGGACGGTTCGAAATAGGCTCCTAGGGGCAGGGCTGAAGTCGTGCAAAGCTAGAAAAAAGCCCTTCATCAATGAGAAGCAAAGAAGAGCCAGGCTGAGGTTTGCAAAAGACCATAAGGATTGGACCATAGAGGACTAGAGTAAGGTCATTTTCTCTGATGAGTCCAATTTTCAGCTTTGCCCAACACCTGGTCGTCTAATGGTTAGACGGAGACCTGGAGAGGCCTACAAGCCACAATGTCTCGCACCCACTGTGAAATGTGCTGGAGGATCAGTGATGATCTGGGGCTGCTTCAGCAAGGCTGGAATCGGGCAGATTTGTCTTTGTGAAGGATGCATGAATCAAGCCAAGTACAAGGTTGTCCTGGAAGAAAACTGGCTTCCTTCTGCTCTGACAACGTTCCCCAACTCTGAGGATTGGTTTTTCCAGCAGGACAATGCTCCATGCCACACAGCCAGGTCAATCAAGGTGTGGATGGAGGACCACCAGATCAAGACCCTGTCATGGCCAGCCCAATCTCCAGACCTGAACCCGATTGAAAACCTTTGGAATGTGATCAAGAGGAAGATGGATGGTCACAAGCCATCAAACAAAGCCAAGCTGCTTGAATTTTTGAATTTTTGCTTGAATCAGGGTTATTCCACCAAATATTGATTTCTGAACTCTTCCTAAGTTAAAACAATAATATTGTGTTGTTTAAAAATGAACATGAACTTATTTTCTTTGCATTATTCGAGGTCTGACAACACTGCATCTTTTTTTTTTATTTTGACCAGTTGTTATTTTCTGCAAATACATGCTTTAAATGACAATATTTTAATTTGGAATTTGGGAGAAATGTTGTCAGTAGTTTATAGAATAAAACAAAAATGTTAATTTTACGCAAACACATACCTATAAATAGTAAAACCAGAGAAACTGATCATTTTGCAGTGGTCTCTTAATTTTTTCCAGAGCTGTGTGTGTATATATATATATATATATATATATATATATATATATATATATATATAGTATATATATATATATATATATAATATATATAAAATCAAAGCCACCGTATGATAAGGAAGAGGTTTTAATGCAACTTTCACAATAAAATGTTTAGTGCTCTTGAAGCCCTAAGAAACGGAAAAGAGAGAGTCATCCTTGTAGAATTCAAGATGTGTCTGGTATCATATGACCTATAAAGAAAGTGAATGACCGCTATTAGATTAACTGACAAAAAAAAGCAAAATAATCTGCACTTTGTAAACAAAACTGTTTGTTGCGATGCGTAGACCAAAACATAAACTATAAAGAAAGCTAAAAAAAAAAAGGTTTGCACTCAAAAATTAGAAGTGATTTCCTTTATTTTAAATTAAAAACTTATTTTTTAAAATGTGCAGTTCTCAGTCACGATCGTGTTTCACCCGTAGGCTTCATCAGTGCTCACAGGTGCCTGTGATACTGGGCCCTTTTAAGATGTATAATTACTCAATTAGCAGAGATGTTAATCATTTTACAATCAACAATATATTATATTCAATATAGCACGACATGTTTTACATTTGAATATTCCTTGTCATTCGTTACATGAACAAAAAATAAATGGCATATTATACAATGTCTATTTATCAAACAATATTTTAAACACAAGTTTTTACAAAGGAAGATACTGACAATATGCCCCACATGTCATCCAGTTCCTGTCCAGTTTTAAATAACTTTAGCATAACTGAGGCAGAAGTGTTAAAGGGACTAGGAGCTCTTAAAATAAACAAATCCCCTGGGCCGGATGAGATCCTCCCAGTAGTACTCAAAGAAATGAAAGAAGTAATTTACAAACCGCTAACCAAGATCATGCAGCAGTCTCTTGACACAGGGGTGGTACCGACAGACTGGAAAATTGCAAACGTAATACCGATCCACAAAAAGGGAAACAAAACTGAACCAGGTAACTACAGACCAGTAAGCCTGACTTCTATTATATGCAAACTTATGGAAACTATAATAAGATCCAAAATGGAAAATTACCTATATGGTAACAGGGTACTGGGAGACAGTCAACATGGTTTTAGGAAAGGGAGATCGTGTCTAACTAACTTGCTTGATTTTTTTGAGGATGCAACATCCAAAATGGATAATTGCAAAGCATATGACATGGTTTATTTAGATTTCCAGAAAGCTTCTGACAAAGTCCCGCACAAAAGATTAATTCTCAAACTGAACGCAGTTGGGATTCAAGGAAACACATGTACATGGATTAGGGGGTGGTTAACATGTAGAAAACAGAAAGTACTGATTAGAGGAAAAACCTCAGAATGGAGTGTGGTAACCAGCGGTGTACCACAGGGATCAGTATTAGGTCCTCTGCTATTCCTAATCTACATTAATGATTTAGATTCTGGTATAGTAAGCAAACTTGTTAAATTTGCAGACGACACAAAAGTAGGAGGAGTGGCAAACACTGTTGCAGCAGCAAAGGTCATTCAAAATGATCTAGACAAGATTCAGAACTGGGCAGACACATGGCAAATGACATTTAATAGAGAAAAGTGTAAGGTACTGCACGCAGGAAATAAAAATGTACATTATAAATATCATATGGGAGATATTGGAATTGGAGAAGGAATCTATGAAAAAGACCTAGGAGTTTTTGTTGACTCAGAAATGTCTTCATCTAGACAATGTGGGGAAGCTATAAAAAAGGCTAACAAGATGCTCGGATACATTGTGAAAAGTGTTGAATTTAAATCAAGGGAAGTAATGTTAAAACTGTACAATGCACTAGTAAGACCTCATCTTGAATATTGTGTTCAGTTCTGGTCACCTCGCTATAAAAAAGATATTGCTGCTCTAGAAAGAGTGCAAAGAAGAGCGACCAGAATTATTCCGGGCTTAAAAGGCATGTCATATGCAGACAGGCTAAAAGAATTGAATCTGTTCAGTCTTGAACAAAGAAGACTACGTGGCGACCTAATTCAAGCATTCAAAATTCTAAAAGGTATTGACAGTGTCGACCCAAGGGACTTTTTCAGCCTGAAAAAAGAAACAAGGACCAGGGGTCACAAATGGAGTTTAGAAAAAGGGGCATTCAGAACAGAAAATAGGAGACACTTTTTTACACAGAGAATTGTGAGGGTCTGGAATCAACTCCCCAGTAATGTTGTTGAAGCTGACACCCTGGGATCCTTCAAGAAGCTGCTTGATGAGATTTTGGGATCAATAAGCTACTAACAACCAAACGAGCAAGATGGGCCGAATGGCCTCCTCTCGTTTGTAAACTTTCTTATGTTCTTATGTTCTTAATATATCAATATCACACTTAGGCTACCAAAGGTTAAAAAGAGTTATACTAATAACCCAGAGAATATAGAATGGAGCTGAATGCATACAATTAAACAACTAATAACAGTCATTATTGAATATTAAACAGTTAAGACGCTCATTCATACCAAAACGAAACAGCAAGTCAAATTAAACCAACCAGAGATAATGAGATGATTCAAAGTCTTCATTGAGTCCCTTGGGCATTAATGTGCTTAGTTTAAAAATCTAAAAAGCTTCTCTTCTCAATAATTTAACAGATCTTAGAAATCATTCAAGAGGTTCAAAAGGTAGCAATAACCACATCATCTCAGAGAATAAGCATGTGCCTGAAATTATCTACAATTTTTTGTTCAATCGTTTAAACACAAACTTTAAGCAACGAAAAAGCTTGTCCAAAAAGATAACACTGTTTTAAATTATCCTGATGCAATGTAAGCCATTTGTGAAACCATGCCCTTTGAATACAGTGAAGCCTATTGATCTAATACGACTTTGGAACTGCCTCTCCAAATCTTACTGAAACTGGGGATCCATGACGAATACATTCTAATATACATTTGGACAGTAGGGGATAGCTGCCTTGTAAAATTAATATAATAATAATATCTATTTTTATATGGCACCTTCTTTAGGGGACCACCATCACAAAGCACTTGACAGAGGTAGGCTGTGAACTGTGCATTAATGCAGAGTGACTTGCAATAGGACATTGATTTAACATCTCATCCGCAGGACAGAGCACAAGGAGGTGAAGTGGCTTGCACAGGGTCACACAGTGAGTCAGTCAGTGGAGAAGGATCCTAACCGGGGACCTTCTGGTTACAAGCCCTGGACTTTAACCACTGGACCACACTGCCTCTTCTAATTTTGTAAAATGTGTTCTTCATTGTAAATGTTACTGATAGAGAATGCCATTTATTCCATTACTTAAACCTTGATATATTTCTTTACTTGCAAATCAACAGCATTACTTTCCTAGAAACAACGGCAGTGCACAGAGCTTGTGTAGCTTTTGAAACAATATTGCAGTATTCCACCAGCAAATGCATTATTAATTAATTGATACTTCAGAAACTCTTAGTAATATTATTCTTAGTATTATACTTCTGGTTTTTGGTTCATTCACTAGGCCATGCACTAGGTGGAAGGTGTAGCTCTCCCAGCCATCTGTGAGTCTGCTGATCAAAAGATCCTGTCGACACAGCATGTCATTGAATCCAGCAGGGGAGGGAGAAGTGTCACCATGCAGCTCTCTAGCAAACAAGAAAAAAACCTTGTAAATTACTGCAGGCTCTTCCCGTGGGCTGCCGGCAGCAACAGCATAGTCTCATCCCTCCGAAGAACATTCCAGAGTTTCAAGTTGGCGTAACTTTAAAAATTGATCTTTGTATAATCATACTGTTCCTCTGACCCAAAGATTATGAAATGCAATTTGTTCTAACTTCCTTGTGTCGTTCTCAGAAAACGTGCTAACAGCTGTAACTGTGCACCATAAAACATTTATATTTCCGCAAAATCACTGGTGTACAGATATTATTTACTAGTGCCATCATTATCTTTAAATATATTCTGTAATGCATACGACATGCACATTTTTTTTAAATATATTCTATGATGCATATAACATGCACATTTTCCTTAAATATATTCTGTGATGCATATGACATGCACATTTCCTATATTCTGTGATGCATATGACATGCACATTTTCCCAAGCCTTTTTCAAAACTGGTGGGAAGCCATCGCTTACCACCAACATCCTTTGGTTCACCACCACAGAATATGTCCTGACCACAAAATAGAAAAACAGATCCATATACATGCAATTTGTAAACCATACCTGGGATTAAGCAAAACAGCACCTTTTGTTTTTTACAGCAACAAAATGTCGGCAATTAAAACAGTTCATGCATGAGTCTCCATAAAGGCCATTTAAACCTGCCCCCCACCCCACCCCCCAATTACAGTTGCAAATGGCCTCTGTAGGCTTTAGTGAACAATATAACTAGATGCATTTACTCTGCAATTAGAAAAAGCCACAAAGATTTAGTAACACAGCACTGTATTGTTATCAAGTAAAGACACAGAAATAACCACAAAGTAGACCACCAACATTTCTGCATGGTTAAGTTATTACTCTTAATTAGATGTTCTGCATAACAGACGTTAAACACTATATATTCTCTTCTGTGCTGTTCCCCACAGTTCAAAACCACAGATTCAGGACTGCAGTTACAGTTTCTAAAAACGAGCCCAAAATGACACAGTGGTGTCGACAACCAGTCAAAGCGAAACATACAAGGAATACAAAATAAAAAAAAAAACTGGGGGAATTTAGTAATGGTTTAAAAATACTAGACATGTGGAATCAAAACAAACAAAATGTCACCCATGTATTGATTGAAGACCATGTAGATGGTAAGTTATTTGATAAAAAAATATATATATTGAAAGATTAATGGTTTTATTGACAGACAGATAAGCTAAATAAATACTACTCTCATAACAGTTTACTATAGTAAAATCCTAGCAAACTGTATTAAAGCTATGGGAAAAGCATAGTATCTTCATAAGAAAACTGAAGAAATACAGTTCAAATCTACCTATGTAAAGTTTTTAAGGGTATGAAATAAATTGGTTCTGCGAGGTCACAACTACAGCATGAGTCAGATTTATCAAGACTTCGTGCAACTTTTTTTTTTTTTTTTTTAAATAAACACTTTAAAAATAAATAAATCCATAATACTGCTTATTCCTAGTTTTATGTGTTCAATTCCAGGACTGAAAAGTGTGGCAAAGTGATTTGTTATTAGTTGTGTAAAAGTAAAAGTTGAACTTTCATGGCCCTAGAGTATGTGTACACACAAAGCTGCTGTGTTATCTCATATTCATATAGGATAAGGGCTGGGATATTACTTCAGTAAGAAAACAGAGACCAGCCTAATAGTGGGATACTGACTAGCATGAATAGTGATACAGAAAGCACTCCGGAGTTGCTTGTAGTCACCAAACAGATCTTCAGTGATGATGAATACATATGATGTATAGCTGGTATGAATGCATCCTACTACAGTGTTGCTTCAATAAAGTTTTGCTTTTAAACAAACAAGTCCAGCATTATGATCTGATCTTAGTACCCATCACACAAAGTAATGATACATATCATATTGTGATCTGCACATGGTGATACATGTCTTTGTGTGACCTTGGTGTAGCTTTACAGCCTTGACTAGCACACAGAATGCACCTGCCCAAGAGAAGTGTGGTGCCAAAAGGCTGAAGGCACAATGGGGTGCACAGCATCTGAAGCAAGGGAAACCAGCAGGGCTTGAAACTCGGAGCAGCCCTGCATCCAGTCCTTGCTTTCTTCCCTTGTTTAGTTACATTACGGAAGTCTAAACAATCAGCCCCCTGGTAAATCTGCAGCTGAACTAATCACACAATCACAGAATGAATAAATCGCACCAGAGTCTGGAGGGTTACTAGTAAGAGTTGTTCATGCAACATTTTATTTAATATCAAACTACAGTCTGCTGATCTCTTCAGTAATATACTGAAGTAGGTCATTCTGAAACACAGGTAAGTTTGAAGCCCTGAATCAGTATCAAGCACCTATGTACACAAGAAGATGCTATTGAGAAAAATGTAATGAAAGACTTATAAACTCTATAGCAGATATTATAAAAGCAAATCCCAAGGGGCACCTACAATCAAGGCACACAAATAAATACAGCAAAATCTCCGATATATTTCCCTGTCTTGTAACTAGCTTCCACAATTAACATGCCAATTCATGTGGTTCCAAGCTGATGTGGTTAAGAAAATAATGCCCTGCCATTAATTTGCATTAGCAAAGTAAAGAAAGCAAAGTGTGCCTGTGCAGACACACAAAAGAAGAGGGCAGCAGCAAACATCTGCACTTTATAGAGAAAACAAAGACGTCAATCATAGCATTGAACACATGTGAACCAGATGCTCAGAGGAAAAATTACCCAGGGTGCTATGCAAATGAATCACTGAAAGCATAATTACATATCTGTCCATGCTATTAGCAGTCTGGCCACTTACTTCACTTCCATCTGGTTCAATCCTTTCTCAAAGCAAATACTTAAAAAAAAAAAAAAAAAAAAAAAAAAAGAAGAAAACTTTACAGCCCATTTATGAGCCTCTGTCTTTAAAAGATGAACATAAATAATTGCAGGGTAATTACAACTTGTTCTGCATCTCAGGGATTGTTCGTTGACATCTCTTGCTTTAACTACAAAGCTGTTCCCATGAGTTGTGTGGCTATTTGGTGCCTCTTTAAGTGCACCCCATTCTCTGACTGAATACAAAACAGACATTCATGCGAAGTCCAAAGCGCATGTTTATTCAGTTCTGTGGTATTGTCTCTCTCTCTCTCTCTCGAGTCAATTACAGCGCGTGTTCTGTGTTACAATATAGTGTTCTGTAGCTTTAAACCATGCTTGATCTTGGACTCCCAAAATGTATATTAATGTTTATGGTTATGAAGAAGTAGGTCACCATGACTTGATAAGTCCCACTATTTTGACATAAGGAAAAAAACAAACAAACCTGCATTTCAAGAGTCTGAAATCAATATGTACTGTCCAATACACTGTGGCATGGCATGAGGTATGTCAGGGTATGAGCGATATCTAAAGAGTAAGTAGAGGGGTTCCTAAAAATATAGAGCTATACGTCCCCAAGTGTGGCTATAAATCTTTAAAAAAACAAACCGGTCATTTTCTTTTCATTGTTAACATCCTGACAACTTTTTACACTTACAACTTTAAAGCCTGCTTCAATTTCTTTTAAAAATGCCTGCTCTATTGCACTGGGGTTTGAGATCTGTCCTCTAAATCACTGCAGGAAGAGAGATACCAACAAAAAAAAACAACATAACCACAAATGCTCTGGCTTTTCATACCCCATCATGGATCGTTATTGCTGTGTTACCTTTTGACAATGTGGGCAATAAACCTTACACTATCAGTGCACTCGAGTGGCCATTTAAAAAAAAAAAAAAGCTTTGGAAACAGACTTTAAAATTATAAGTGTAAAAAGATGAATGAAAAGAAAAATTACAGATATGTTATTTAAACAGTTTTAGCAACATCAACTCACTATTTAAGTGGTGTACTTTACATACCTGTGGTGGTTATTTAACACTACATAGATTGAAAATAAACATACAAGTTTCTTTCTTTACAAAATCAATATAAAAACTAAAACTTAAATTACAGTCTTAAAAAATTTGGAGTTACAGCGACACCTAAAACCAAACTGGAATCCAAGCTCCCTGAGCCCCTCGAGAAGGGATCTGATTCTAACAATTACTTTGACAGCTGCTGGAATCCATTTCATGCTTCCTTTAGTTGTCCAAGACATGTTCAGTCCTGAAATGTCATGTCAACATCAAATAATCCTGATTTCATGTGTTCAACTCCTCCTGCCACTCATTTGGAATTATAGCAGATGAATATAAAAAAGGGTCTGAGAGGTTCTGCTGAGATGCTGTGCTGAGAGGTAAAGTGTCCTTGTAGTAAAGGCTTGTCACTACCCCAGTCCGTTAAAGCTGGGACTCGTCACTGTCTTTCTGTCGTTAAGTTTCTCCCCCCCCCCCCCCTCCAACTTCTTTGCAGCAGCATTTTAGGAGTATGGCTACTTTCAGGCTGAAAGACCAGCATTGCCACACAAACCCTATCGTCCCCTTAATGAAATATTCCACACAATTGGACATAATCACAGTTTTCGGGTTTTACTTGTATTTTTTTTTTTATTTAATACAAATTGAATTATAAGAAAATATTTAGCTTCAGCCATCATTCTGAAAGGCTGTCAAAGAGATAACTCTTGTCTCCAATTTCTGACCTGCAACTTCCATGCCAGCTGTAAAGAGATCAGTTACTCTCGGACACTGAGGTTTACGACCCAGGTCAACCAATAGATAATTAAAAACAATGAAATGCTACTTTATAGCACTTAGGTCAGAGACTCTGAACCCTTGATGAAGGAGTCATCCTCTGTATCACTTAAATTATGATGGCATACAAAAAGTAAAATAGCCATCTTCTGAATTAGAAACGAATTTAATCTGTGCACAAAGTCTACTGGTAGCTTGATTTGGGCATCTAAAACAGAAAAAGTGGCTGTCAAAAAGCCCAAAACTGAATGACAAGGTTTATAGGTGCTCTCACTGAGCTGTGAAGAGAAGCTTGACTAAAGCTAGTATCATTGGCACTCCCCCTTTCATGAGCACTGCATGCACCTAACCCTAACCCTAACCCTAACCCTAACCCCTGGGCAGACTTAAAAAAGATCAAGACACTCAGGGTTTCCTGTCACAAAATATCAATAATTGAAGCCATCACTTGAAGCCACCAGTTACCTCAAGCTACCAGACTTGTGTATGCCAGTGACTTAAAAACAGCACAGAACAGAAATGCTTCATTTGTCAAAGTATCAAAGCCCCTCGAACAGTATTTATGGCACTAGTCCATGCATCTCATCAGAAACTTTCCAAAAAGTAGGACCGGTGAAGGAGATGATTGCTTATTAATTTTTCTTCTATTTGCGATAATCAAATATCAGTTAAACAATACGAAGGCTTACACTACCGCATGTCTGAAGAGTGTGATACAATACTACTGAACATTATGATCTCCCAATCCAATTCCATTCGGTGGTGCAACAATGGCGCAGTGAAATACCATATGGGTCCATACAGTACTTCCAATTCTCAGTAATCTGTTTGAATGATTTTTCATGGGTTCATGTTCATTTGTCATATACCACTTTGTTTGCAAAAAACCATTAGTGCAAACACAAGCCCATATAAAAAGATGTGCCCTCTAAAGTGCACAGTCAAAAGCAGCTGGCACCAATCACACAACACTGGAAAAGCTGAAACACCATAACATATGTCTCAAACAGCAAAGAATCAGAATGAGAAAACATTTGTGTTCCACGTACCATCACTTCAACAGTAGGGTAAGGAAGTGGGTGTAGCACAAGCTTTCCTACTGGAAAGTCTCTGGACAATACTACACTTTTGGCAGGAATGCAGAATACATGCCTAACTTCAAAGAAAAAGCACGGATCAAACTTGGTGTGTCATATGTCCGTGATTAAAGCAGACAAAAATATCAAGCAGTTCAGGACAATATGGAATAACCTAATGCCCAATAAATGAATGAAAATACATGATGACTGCAAAAACAAACACCTGGAGCAGAAACATAAGAACATCACCCATAAGAACATTGGCTGATACTTTCAAGTCTTTAACACTAGAACCACCGGATTTTTGAGCTACCTAGAACCACCATGTGGGTCACTTTGACCCATACATTTTTAAACTGCTTTGTTATGAATATTAAAGACATACTATCGGATACAACTGAAAAGTTGTATTCATGAACATCATATCTAACATTTGCATCACAGAAACACTGTATTTAAATGGAAAATTAAACAGAAAAGGCTTTATTTTTTAAATGAGCGTATATACAGCATGACTACAAATAGTGAAAAAAAAATATAATGCACATTTCAAAAGAAACGGGTATGTACATATACATGTGTACAGGTGTAAACAGGTATATGTACACACAAAACTGTACAACCAAAATCATTGTTTCTAATACTACATAAAAATAAAATACAACACTGCTTCCGGCATGACGGAGGCATTGTACTCTATGGAGGAGCGTATGTGTCTGCCAGCTGACGGTGCAGGAGCTGTGTTGTAAACACAGACGCAGTTCCATTGAACACTATTGTGTAAAACCAAAATGTTTTTTTTTTTAAAGGTAATAAAAAAAGAATATATAAAATATGTTTCATATTAGGCATATAAGTTGTTACCCTACCTGTCATTCAATTATTAAATATTTCCTTCTGATATATTCCCAGTTGCATTTGTGAAACAAAACAAAGCACTGTTGTCTCCCAGGTACATTGGCAAATAAGCAACTAGGCTTTCATTGAGTTGGCATCTTGACAAATCCACAATCATAGCAACATCTGTCTCATACTCAGCCTACAAACAAAGGCTTGAAAAATAAAACATGTGTGCTTTTTGTGAAGGAGGCGGGTCTTGTTGGCTGCATTTACAAAAATAATAAAAAAGACATGTATTAAAATGCATGGGTCACATTGACCCATGTGGCGATTCTAGGTAGAACTGTTTATCTTTATCATTTTTGTGATTCTGGCTATCAAATGCCATCAGGATCAATAGATTTAATAGATTAACTTAAAAAAAAATCAGAGAAAAAAGGCACTTTAAAGCACGTTTAAAAGGGACCAAGAACAAAATACACAGAAAGAGTACTTGGCACTGCAAACACGTCAAAAAGGAAGTTAGAAAGGCCAAGAGAGAGATAGAAATGAGCATTGCCAAGGGGGCTAAAACCAATTCCAAAAAGCTTTTCCAATATTACAACAGCAAGAGAACATTCAAAGAGGAGGTAAAATGTCTAAGAGATACAAATGGCAAAATATGGTATAGTAAGCAAAATTGTTCAATTTGCAGACAACACAAAAATGATTACTTTTCAGTTTTTACCAAGGAGGATGTCCCACATGTTGACCTGTTCTTATCCAGTTTTTAATAACTTTAGCATAACAGAGTTAGAAGTTTTAAAGGGACTAGGAGCTCTTAATATAAACAAGTCCCCTGAGCCAGATGAAATCCTCACAATAGCACTCAAAGAAATGAAAGAAGTTATTTACAAATTGTTAACCAAGATCATGCAACAATCTCTTGACATAGGGGTTGTATCGACAGACTTGAGAATTGCAAACGTAATACCAATCCACAAAAAGGGAGAGAAAACTGAACCAGGTAACTGGTAAGCCTGATCTCTATTATATGTAAACTTATGGAAACTATAATAATAATAAACTATAATAAAATTAAGTATATGGTAACAGTATCCTGGGAGACAGTCAGCATGACTTTAGGAAAGGGAGATCGTGTTTAACTAACCTGCTTGATTTTTTTGAGGATACTACATCGATAATGGATAATTGCAAAGCATATGACATGGTTTATTTAGATTTCCAGAAAGCTTTTGACAAAGTCCCGCTGTGGCAGAGCAAAGCTCTGCCCTTTAAATTGGCAGAGATGGGGTTAACTTCCCCTACCTGCCTGGGTTTATTATGTTCAGGTGGCTGGGGTTGATTAGTTGATTAGGTTAATTAACGATCAATCAGCGCCCAGCCACCTGATATAAAAGGAGGCCTCTGCTTCTCATTTGGGAGAGAGGGAGCTGAGGAAGCAGGTTGGTGTTTGTTTTGTGGTTTTTGAAGTTTCTAAATCCAGTGAAGGCATTGCCCAGCCTGGAAACTTTATTTTTGTGAGTTTTGTTTTTGCTTTATTTATGTTTGAGTATTTGTTATTTTGCCCTTGTGCACTTTATTTTTGTTTATTTATAATAAAATTGTTATTTTTTTGAACTACAGTCTGTCTCTGGGCCTCTATCCACTCGCCAGCCTGCCACATTTGGTGTCAGAAGTGGGATAGCGCCACCTAGAGGCTCAGAGCAGTATTTTTTTATTTTTTTTTTGAAAAAAAAAAAAATGGGAAAGAAGAGCAGACAGCGGCAAAGGCAGGAGAAGCAGCAGCAGCTGAAGAAATGTAAGCTGCTGCAGCCACTGCTGGAGGACCCGGCCAGCCTCTTCCCCTGGTGTTCCTGGTGCGGGAAGGAGGACCATCGTTGGCGGTCCTGCCCAGACGTGCCACCGGCAAACTGGTGTGGCCGGTGTGAGGAGGACGGCCACAACTGGGCAGGATGCCCCTACAACCAGGCCAAGGAAGAGGTGCCGTGTTCACCCCGGGCATCAGGGGCCACCCCACTACCTCCAGCACCACCACCTTCACCACCGTCCCAGGAGATCTGGGACTGGTTGATGCACCCTGAGGCAGACCTCGTCCACGATCTCCCCATAGTTATCAACACGCTGTGGCGTCGAGATGGGGAGAGGTGGGAACAGTGGGAGGAACAACACCACCCGGCCTCCTTCCCAGAGGTTGCCCTCATGGTGGTTAATTACCTGGCGGTAGACATGGGAGATCCACCGGTCACTCCAATAAAGAGGGGTGAGCCGCCTTCCCGAGAGCCAGAGAGGGGTGAGCCGCCTTCCCGAGAGCCAGAGAGGGGTGAGTCGCCTTCCCGAGAGCCAGAGAGGGAGGAGGAGCTGCCGTCGCTCCCAGAGCCAGAGAGGGAGGAGGATCTGCTGTCGCTCCCAGAGCCAGAGAGGGAGGAGGATCTGCTGTCGCTCCCAGAGCCAGAGAGGGAGGAGGATCTGCTGTCGCTCCCAGAGCCAGAGAGGGAGGAGGAGCTGCCGTCGCTCCCAGAGCCAGAGAGGGAGGAGGAGCTGCCGTCGCTCCCAGAGCCAGAGAGGGAGGAGGAGCTGCTGTCGCTCCCAGAGCCAGAGAGGGAGGAGGATCTGCTGTCGCTCCCAGAGCCAGAGAGGGAGTGAGGAGCTGCCGTCGCTCCCAGAGCCAGAGAGGGAGGAGGATCTGCTGTCGCTCCCAGAGCCAGAGAGGGAGGAGGATCTGCCGTCGCTCCCAGAGCCAGAGAGGGAGGAGGATCTGCCGTCGCTCCCAGAGCCAGAGAGGGAGGAGGATCTGCCGTCGCTCCCAGAGCCAGAGAGGGAGGAGGAGCCTCCGTCACTCCCAGAGCCAGAGAGGGATGAGGATCTGCTGTCGCTCCCAGAGCCAGAGAGGGAGGAGGATCTGCCGTCGTCCCCAGAGCCAGAGAGGGGTGAGGAGCCGCCGCCGCTCTCAGAGCCCGAGAGGGAGGAGCCGCCGCCGCTCTCAGAGCCCGAGAGGGAGGAGCCGCCGCCACTCTCAGAACCCGAGAGGGAGGAGCCACCAGAGGGAGCCGGGCCGCAGTCGCCGCCTCCGCCACCAGAGGGAGCCGGGCCGCCGCCTCCGCCACCAGAGGGAGCCGGGCCGCCGCCGCCTCCGCCACCAGAGGGAGCCGGGCCGCCGCCGCCGCCTCCGCCACCAGAGGGAGCCGGGCCGCCGCCGCCGCCTCCGCCACCAGAGGGAGCCGGGCCGCCGCCGCCGCCCGCCTCCGCCACCAGAGGGAGCCGGGCCGCCGCCGCCCGCCTCCGCCACCAGAGGGAGCCGGGCCGCCGCCGCCTCCGCCACCAGAGGGAGCCGGGCCGCCGCCTCCGCCACCAGAGGGAGCCGGGCCGCCGTCGCCGCCTCCGCCACCAGAGGGAGCCGGGCCGCCGTCGCCGTGCTACCTTGGAGATTCGGGGCCCCCTCAACCAAAGAAGGCTTGGGGGCTCCGACATCAACCCCGCCCACCACCACCCACCATAACAGCCCACCCAAGGGACATAATTGGACTCTTGGGGGGAAGGGGGTGGGGAGGGTGGGGGGAAGGGGGGAGTTGGCCGATTGCGGCCGGTGTACGTTGTACATGGGGGAGGTGTGTGGCAGAGCAAAGCTCTGCCCTTTAAATTGGCAGAGATGGGGTTAATTTCCCCTACCTGCCTGGGTTTATTATGTTCAGGTGGCTGGGGTTGATTAGTTGATTAGCTTAATTAACGATCAATCAGCGCCCAGCCACCTGACAAAGGAGGCCTCTGCTTCTCATTTGGGGAGGAGGGAGCTGAGGAAGCAGGTTGGTGTTTGTTTTGTGGTTTTTGAATTTTCTAAATCCAGTGAAGGCATTGCCCAGCCTGGAAACTTTATTTTTGTGAGTTTTGTTTTTGCTTTATTTGTGTTTGAGTATCTGTTATTTTGCCCTTGTGCACTTTATTTTTGTTTATTTATAATAAAATTGTTATTTTTTTGAACTACAGTCTGTCTCTGGGCCTCTATCCACTCGCCAGCCTGCCACACCCGCAATACAGTACAATTAAGATCAAGATACAATTACAGTACAATTAAGATCAAGATACAAAATACAACGATTTTAGTCCTAATAATAGCAAAAAGTTCATTAAAGACTAGAGGAAATGTTTTTAAACTATTTTAAACCCATTAAAAATACAGCACAGCACAGTACTGTGTCCAGAAGTGTGGGTTAAAAACAGATTTACTTCTGGTTCTTTGAAAGTCTTGTTATTAACAACAAAAAACTGAACTCTTTATTTCTCAAGGATGGTTTTTCAGGAAATGTAATAAAAAGAATTAGAAACTAAGGCAGTGTAATGTACAATTTTACATTTCTTATCCAAAACTATTACAAAATGAGTTAATGAATCAGTACCATATGTTAAGAAGAGATGTTAAACAAGGATATCATTTGAAAGCTGTGAAACTTATTTTCCAGGCTTCAGACTCAAGAGACTGTGCATTGTTCCTACATTGAGAAATGTTGCACTGCGTCTCATAGTGAGACACAGCCCTGGAAATGACTCGGAGAATAACTTCTGGCAATGCCTGAGGGCTGTCCCAAAATCAGCATTTCACTAAAACGTGTTTAAATAAACTTAAAGAGTAAGTAGCATCGATCCAAATCTCATTTTAATTGCTTGTTTTTATATGTTTAATTATTTTATAGAGTTCATAAACATTCTGATTGGTTCTAGGTCCTGCAGCTCCCACAAAGAGTTATCATCATGTTTCTATAAATCTGTCGTTACTTGTGTTTTATATATACAGTGTGTATTAAAGGCTGTTAGCACCAATACGTCGGGACAGGCTTGAAGCCTGGGAAAAGCTAATTTAGAGAAAAGTTGTAAACCAAGAACCACTCAGATTGATTGCCAACACCATAACATAGTAAGGGAAATCTATGCAAAAGAAATTCTAATGACTTACTCTTTATTTTCTTACATTAAATAAAAGGCATTTCTTATCAATCAATCTTTATTTTATATAGCGCCTGTCACAGTGGACCACCATCACAAACCACTTAATAGATCTTATGTATTCCATGTGCCAATTATTTATTTATTTTTTTTTTTTACTTTAAGTAATATCACACAAAACCCAACGTCCTAAACTTTGAAATTAGTACTGGGAAATTCCAATGACCTTATTTATATAGTGTCATCGTAATGGGTGCTTAAAATAAAAAAGTGGCAAATATCTTTCAAGAAAAGACCGTAAAGCTACATAATCTAGGAACACAAACTTTCAAAGACCTTTCCAAATTTTAAGTTATGATATGCAATAATTAACTGTGAGCTAGTTCAAATATCCAAAGGACAAGGGTCTATAAGATGAGAATTTGTCCTATAATGGACAGCCAAAAAGGAAATATTTACTATGGAAATTGTTCCATCGGTAATGGAATTACCAAAGGTTATATTTGCAGAAATTGACTTTATATTGGACTTCTATTATCAGGTCCATGTGTTTTGAACCATATAAAAGGCCCACTTGTGGAAATCTGTAAATTTTGCAATGAAATGCAAAGCAATGAAAAGGACCTGGAGGTACAGTACTTGGTAAATCAGTGCATTTTAATTAGTTATTAGGCAGCTCAAATATGTAAAATTCTGCTGACCTTTTAAGGTTCAAATCCCAGCTGAAAAGCCAGGCTCAAAAGGTTAGCAGCGGCAGCAGCATTTCGGATGCACTTTTACACAGAACCACCACAGGGCAATCGGAACACTTTCTGCAGGAACACAGTGTAGGAAGTCGTTTAAAACGCATTTTACAGCACAGAAGTTATTAAAATGTATGACATCACATGCGCCATTTCCCAATCGTCCAACATTAAACCAGCAGTTTAGAAAAGGTCAGAGGTGACGTATTAACAAACCAAAAATAACAATTACTGAGGGGGGCCTGCTTGGGGCAAACCACTGTGAGTTGAGAGCAGCCTGTACATTTATTTGAAAGTATGAATGACTTGTAGATATGGTTAGGCTGTAAGATTTCTTTGTTGAATTTGTTCAGGGTTTCCACCCTTGCTCTTCTTTAACGCTGCAAGATCTTTGATGCCCGCAGTGCAGAATTCAGATGTATTTAGGCAGTGCTAGTGCAGAATGGAGCAGTCTCTAAAGAGTTGTCTTCTCTCTTCTATAATTTCCATTCATTATCAAGGTCAGAAGCATTCCTGTGTAAATCTACTGTACGGTAGGAACCCATAAGTTTGGTCACTTAGCACTGGTTAAGGGCCCATTTATTTACTGACTTTAAATCATTTCTTCAGTTTCTTCAATAGGGCTTAAAGTAAGTATGGTGGCTCAGCACAAAAGTCTACTGCTGGTGCAGTAGGAGCAATGCCTGAGAGGGGATCTTCTAACGTGTGATAGGTGACAGGCAGAATCAGAGAAATGAAAGAGCATTAGGTCATTGTGCAAGGTCTCTTTACCACATTGACACTGGAGATGGGATGTGGTGCCCACTCTATATGTAATAGCCCTTGGCTGTTTTGTATTACCAACAGATTTGTGTAACTTAGTTTTGTTCTGGAAGGTTTAATAAAACAGTATTTTAATATTTTCGGTACATTGGTTCCCAGTGTGTGGAGAGCGGGGTCATTCATAAAAATAGAACAAAATAAAAGATATTCTTACTGCAGCAATCAATCAAACTATACAGAGGCTAGTTGCTGTAACTTTACATGCACACAAGGAAACGAAAGGGCTGCTGAAGGAACTGGATTCAGAATTATCCTAAATTAAGTATATTATTGAAAATGACCAGGAGCCAGGAGTTGGTGTTAAATAAACTGTTCTTCCCTTATAGCTGCATTTTCAGCTCCTATTAGTAAACCCATAGACTTGAAGGGGTTTACTCTACTGTGATTAGAGTGATCAGTTCAGTGCAGATTTATCAGAAGCTTCATTGTTCAAACCCCTGGCATCTGGTCTTTTGAAGAATCTACCTAAACAAGGGATGTTCTGAAACCCAGATCTGGGTGTAGGACAAATGCTAGTGTCAAGCCGTGTTTGTGGATGATAACATTATATATGCAGTTACAGGTTGTCAAGTTAGCAATCTCGGCTCTTGCACACAAGGTGTAAGGGCATGTTTGTTGTCTGTTTATTTGCCTTTAAAACATGCACTCTGATTAGAAGGCAAACAGCTAAATTGTGCACAAGTAAATACAGGGCATAGCAGCCACCTCAAACAAGTGTTGGCTAATGTTACTGCGGAGGAAAAGGCAAGGAATACCCTATTGCTTCATGTCTGTTTTAGCAGTAGACTCGGTTCACAATGGAGTCCTGCTTTATCTGTGGCATTATCTTCATCCAAGGTAGTTAATTAGTAGTGTCTGCACAATGACCTGGGGGGGGGGGGGGGGGGGGGGGGGGGACGGACTAATTTTAATGTTTAATGCATGCCTCGTAACACAGATACAGACAACATTTCAGGATTTGATTCCCAGAATATGAATTCTATAAAACCACAGGGGATATTTTCAATCAGGAAGAAACACTAAAACTCTTATTCTTGAAAAGGAAAGTAAATGCAAGATGTAAAGAAACTTTACAGAGTATGTTGTAATGTGGTGTGTCCCAAAAGCAGAACTGTAACATATTTTGAGTGAAAGCCTGTACATATACTGTATGTCTAAAAAGCATGTGATGGTTAATTTAAGACACAAGTATATAAGACGCAGTGTGGTCAAACGGTTTCAGCAAAGTACTCACAAAGTCAGTAGACCATGGGCTTGTGATTTAGCGCAGTAACTGACTGACTTAGTGATTTAGGGAAGTTCTCTTCATTTCTTCCACACACATCATCACATAATGCAGATGGTAATAAATGTCTGACCAAAGCTAGGGTGGGATTCTCTCAAGGGGGAAACATTCAGCAAGCGTCTATTCACTGTGATGAAAAAATAACTATCTGAAGTGTTGAGTAATTGTGATGCAAGATGAGCACATAACATGGGAGCGGCTCATGGCTTCATTCAATCATTCATAATGAAAATGCTCAAAGCACTCGTCAATTCTACAAAGAATGCACCAGCCCTGTACTCTATCCATAAGGTTCTCTATTTCCTGTACTATCAAGGGATAATGTAACATTAAGGACTGTGAAGGGCTGGTTTATAAAGCACATTTGTGTTGATGTGTTGAGTAATTTGCATTGCTCTTAAGCTTACATAGGCCGCAATGCAAAATAAACGGACTGCCTGCTAGTTAATTTGGATTTTGCAGACACAACTGTTTGCATTGTGCCTATTCTTACATCAGCCCCATAATCTCGCTCAGTTTGTGCTCTTCAAACTGTGTGAAATAATAACAGGCACAACACATGAACTTATAAATGCATAATAAGTTTATAATAAGAAAATAAGTTGTGACTTTTTTTCAGGACTTTTATACATCAAAAGTGTCATGTACAACAAGCAAATGTGAGTGTTATTAGAAAACACTGGTATGTCAAAGTATGTCAATGCTGAAATAGATGGATAGCCAGAGATAACAGAATTATATTACTGTTGTCCAGCATGTAATGAACAACAATATATGCACATAGACAATAACAAGTAACAGCAGGGATAATAAGGAACAGCGGTTTTATTCCTACTCAGAATGGAGAACTCATTAGCAGCTTGTCTAGATATAGCTATATCCTGTGTTCTTGTGAAGCACCAGAAGGACCATGAAATGCACAAGCCTTAGAAATAATAAACCATCATGTTCAAGCTATTTCAAAGGTTTCCTTCACTGAACTATAAACCAGTTTTATATGACATGGCTGTAACGGTTTAGAGTAAAACTAGAGTTCCTGTGTACCAGCTGAGCAGCCTGCCCCCTAGTTCTGCCTTCAACTGAAAGTTATATTTATCCTGACAGGCACAGAACTTAACAACTAGTTACTGCAATATCAGCTCAGAGACATGTCAAGTCTTCAGGTTTAGAGAACAAACAATATATGTCTTTAGATAATCAAAAATGCTAATTCATACAGTACAGTATTAGAAAAATAGACCTATATGAAGTAAAGAGGCTACTATATTAAAATAAAAAAGCAGGGCAGTTCAGAAGCAGCTCCTCAAAGACTAAAACAGAAATATCTTCCATGCTGAATAACGAAACCTGTTTCCTCTCCATAGACTTGTAGGCCAGCCAGAACAAAATGCCAAATGGGTGCTTGTGTCAGTACAGCACAGTGAAAGCCCTGCCAGTGCACAGGTGTGTGTATATGTGGGGAGTATTTAGTGGCAGGGAGGGAGTTAAATTCCTCTTTGCAAACACACGTGAGCGTGTGGCTGGAGCCGTCAATTGAATAAATGTTTAAACGATTATTTAAGGCTCCAACCACAGGTGTATAAATAGGGTGATCACAGGTGTTAGTTAGAATTGGGTTGGTGAAGGAATGGTGCTTGTTGTTTTTGTGTCTTGTGTAAATGTAAGTAAATATATATGTGTGATCGCTTAACTACAGCAGTTTATGGTGTCTGAGCCTCCTTTGCAACACGCACCTCTTCACAATGCTAAAGACCTAGAACAGCTCCACCACGAGAAATACCTTGGCATTGTAACAGATTAATCACTGTCAACAACCAGACCGTGAGGGGGCTCCCGAGTGGCACATCCGGTAAAGGCACTCCACCTGGAGTGCAGGATGCACCCTGTAGCTTGCAGATTGCCAGTTCAAATCCAAGCTATATCACTGCCGACTGTAGATGGGAGTTCCCTGGGGGCAGTGTACAACTGGCGAAGAGCTGCCCGTGCGGAGTAGGGGTTAGGTCGGCAGGGGAGTCCTTGGCTCACAGCTCACAAGTGACCCCGTGGATGGCCAAGTGCCTGCAGACTGGTCTGTATGCAATTCAGAATGGCTACACGGCAGACTTCCATAGTGAAAAAACGCAGATGGTTGACGGCACTCGTTTCGGGGGACACAAATGTTCGTCTTTGTCTCTCACAAATTAGTTTGGGTGTTGCAGCGGTAAGACAGGTTGAATAATAACTGGACATTCTAAAATTGGGAGAGAGTTGGAAAATTAATAAAAAATAATTGTTTAAAAAAAAAAAAAAAAAAAAAAGCAACCAGACAGCGCGAGGGAACAATTAAGAAGTTAAACAAAATGCTTTGTTAAATAGTCGAAAGTTTAGAGTACTAATTAAAAGAGGCTATGGTTAGGTTGTAAAATGCACTGGTGTCACTGTGCTTAGAATACTGTGTTCAGTTCTGATCCCCACAATACAAAATGTACATTGTAGCCTAAATGCAAAGATGAGGACCCAGCCTTATCCCAGGGCTTAAAGGAATGAGTTATGGAGGTAGGGAAGAGAGGGGTTGATGGAACACAACATATTAAGCACGGAGGGGGGGGTGGTATAAGTGTTAAACCTTAATAGTACAAACTTATCCCTCGCCAATACTTTAATCACAACACTGCAAGCAGGACCAGAGGGCACAGTTAGAACTTAGGTGGTGATAGACTTATGACAGAGGTTAGGAGACAACCGATTACACAGAGTGGTGTGTGTATGGAGTGTGTTAGCTAGTGCATGTCTGTTGTTGATGCTGGATCATTGCGATGCTTTAAGAATTTACCAGAACTTACTATATTTTATTTCTAGTGAATTTTTAGTGGCAGTGATCTCAAGTGGTCCGAGCAGTAATCTGGTGGCAGTGGTTTGGATGAGGAATTCCTTCCGACCACTGTAGGGAATGTTTGAGGACGAGAGGCTACAGGAAGACTTACTGAGTCTGTATTGTAAAGAAAATCATTTTACATTTTATATTACCCTGCATGCTGTTTCTCTCACATAGTTGCAGGAGCAACATAATTAACTGCTGGAGGCACCATGCTACTCTATACAGCAATAAATAACATGTACTGGTGTAAAACAAAACCTGATAAAGCCAATTAAAAAACTGGAAAGGGAAAAAAAACACTTTTCAATGGTTTAACATTCCAAAAAAATTTAAAAATTAAACCAATGCACCAGCTTATGTTTAGTGTTTTATATTGAGTCTGATGGATAGACACTGATCATAGTATTTTGATCACAGGTTGACAATTTGCCCTGATTTGCAGTGCATCCAGACTCGTGGAAACTCAATCCAAGTTTATTCCTGTTACAAACTGAACATTTTAGTAAAGCTGAAATGAAATGTAAATATGCTAGCAGGATAGCCTGTGTAACCAGGGAGGTGCTGTAAACTATGATCCAGGACCAGGATCTTTAGGTCTTTCCTTTGAAAGAGGAGCCTTGTTAGTTAGAGTTTGGGGAACTGTATTTTAAGACAGCCCAAGAATAGCGAAGTCTCCTTTTTCCATTCCATGTGAATGAAAGCCCTGGATATAAATACTGCTATCTTAGATACCTAGTACTGATCAATGCTTATTGTAAAACCAAAACACCAACAAAAAAAATGAATTAATTTAGTGATGGTCTGTATTTAGAAAATAAATACTAACATGATCAACTACGAAAGCCTGTTAATTGCAAAAAAGATCATTTGATTAATTGGAAAGAACAAGGTATTCTATCTATAGCACATGGGAAACATGTTTTATGTATGATACCATCAATTAAAAAAAGAAATATATGACAGAAGGTATGTAGAATTTTTATTTTTTAATTTCACAAAACTATACACACAAAAGCAAGTGGTTGTTTGTGCAAAGGAAATGTAATTTTTGCAACTTAATTTCACATTCTTTATCTTTCAAAAGATAATATCTCGTATTGTCACGTGGACGATGAAAGTCAGGTGTGCCCGTCATTAATCTGCCGATGATTTAAGTGCAGTATTCTCAATGACATCACGTTCAAGGTTATTTTTCTCCGGTGCTTTCTGGAATTTCTTCTCTTGTTTCCTGCTCAGGTCTTGCTTACTGCCCAAGGAATTATAAGAGCAAACTCTAACCTCTCCCTAGTGATTGAAGTTCTGCAAATCTGACTGATGATTCCTAGAAAGCTGTGGCTGCAGCACAGTCAGAAGAGGTACTGTAATTTTTTGGTTTAACATTGCATCCACTTCATTGCATAACCAGCCCCTGTTGGCTATTTTAAAAACCTTAAATCATTAAGATTGTAAGGATTTGGCCTCCCAACCCATTTAATCAATTTTGAGGCAGAGGGATAATGTGAACCCTGAAAGCAAATATCTCAAAGAAGTATGATTTACGAATCAGAATGTTTATTATGCTGATTACAATCCTGTATAGTCCTCACTAGCCAATCAGTGAATCAATCCCAGGATATCACTGCATGCAAGGCAATCTGGTGTATTCTAATGATCCAAGCAGCGGCAGATCTTAATACCGCCACTCTAAATCTTAGTGAGAATATTTTTACTGACTTTTTGGGTCAGTTTGCACCAGTGCAAACTTTGCCTCAATTGTTTTGACAAGGACAAAAAAAAACAATCCTAATGTTTAAAACTAGCAAGAAACAACTTGGCTTTATGGAGAAGCAGTTAAATAAACGTTTAAGCTTACTAGTTTTCTAACATTTACGGTACGTTGTTTTTCACTTTGGTGCAAACAGAACAAAAAAACTGGGTCCATGAATAAAGACCTAGAGGGGAACTACAGAGGGGTAAACACTGAGATAAAGTGTGTACATCTTCCACTGTTTAGATCATTACAATTGACACAATGCACATTTTGCAATGAATTATTTTACAAAAAAAGTCTATTTAAAAAGTCAAATATATTTTCCTTTTTTCCCCACTTCAAAACACACCAACCCTGAGTTAGCAAACAGCAGTTGTTCTATTCACTATTACCTGGGTGCTGATCAAGGATACAATAGGCACTCTGTTTTATTTCGCACATAGAGTAGCATAAAATAATACAAGCAATAAGTATTGTCCTGTTCTGCACCTGAAGACCCTTTGCAGGTGCACTATTAAGTAGAAAATGATGATAACCTGATAATTTGACATTTAATTTAGGGCTCACATACCATTCAACACCTTTTCAGTACAAGGATTTAACCCTTTCGGACACTGTAAAGCATAGATCTCTTCCTGATAGCTGCAACAGCAAAGACTCGTTTCTAAGACAATCTTCAGAGGAATCAGTCCCTAGATACTGAAGATAGAATGTGTATACTACCCGAACAAGGTGAAAAATATTATATTTGATATCCAGTGTATGAAAGACAACAATTACAGTATAAGAAAAAAAAATATTTCAGTTGAACTAAATAGTAGGTTGTTGTTATAGCTCTGTGATACACATAAATGATCTAAAACAAACACAAAAAAATCGGGTTACAAATGGATTTAGCAAACGTCCTTATGGATAGCACTACTAAATCAAGACATAAAATCAGGAAACTAGAAACAGGGTCTAGTTCTCTTCATGTCAAGTGATCTTAAGCTTTGTAATTGCACAGGCGAGCCGGATAAACCCTTAACCCTCAGCACTCCAGCTACGCTTTTTATTTTGTTCTCGTACATATTCCACACACTTTGCACATGGAGGCACACCCACTCAGTGCTGTTAACAATTCAAAGTAAAACACAATACATCATTGTAAATATAGTATAGAAATACACCCAAAATATCCCTTAATGTCATGTGTTTAACAGCCTTCTATACCTGTGAGGTCCTGTGACACACACACACACACACACCTTTAACACCTCAAGTGTTGAAAAGGAAGAATTTCAGGATTCACACTGTTTGATGGATTATAAGCGGTTGGTTGTGAAAGAGCTGTTCTATAACTTGGAGTTCCTCTCATTTTGGCTCCTAATCCTCTTTTTCTCTGTGGTGCTCAATATAAAAATACTATATTATTTGAAATCTTAAAAGGTGTTGGCAATATTAAACATAACTAATACTTTCAACAAAGCGCAGAAGCTAGGACCAGGGAAAACAATTGGAAATTAATTGGAGAGAGACTTACGAGTGGTGAGGGCATGCACTGGGTTACCTAGACACATTGTTGATGAAGAATGGGATCGTTTTGCTTTAAGTTTTTAGATCAATCAACATTAAGAAACAGAACAGTATTGATGGGTTTGTATATTTTCTTTAGTTTTGTGCTCTAAAATCCCTGAGCGAGGATATGCTCTGCAGCACAACTTAACTCCTTTCTGAGAGACAGAGACAAATAAACAGATCTACTTCCCTCACTTTGTGGACTAACTTGGTCTCCTCCACCATGAAACACTGTAATAGGGAAAGGTGACTAATGGGCAAATTTTAATTGATGCCAACTCACCAGTAGCAAAGTCTAATTTTGAGCAGCCTATGACATTGTTACAGACCATTTTTGTGAAAATGCAAACATTGGTTAAAGTTGAGGAATGCAATCATAATAAAAGTAACTAAATCTACACCCAATCAAGTCAGCGAAAATTGAATAAATCGAAAGCTCTTTAAAGTGGCAGTTTCAGCTTTAATTGTGTTGTCTAAGTTTCATATCAGCACTGAACCAGTGCAGCATGGTGCTAGGGCTTTCTGTCCATGAGTGAGGCCTCTAATCCCCTGCCAAGGGATATAATACAACTCCAAGGCACCCACGGTGTCTGCCTCAGTCTGTTAGGAGCATTATGAAAAGAATATTGCATTAGTAGATTGGTAGCTAAATACAAGCCCCTTCATTTCCATGAGAATCTTGCAGACAGGCTGGCTTCAGCTTTCCTTAATAACCTGGCAATCGGAGGCGAAAGCTTCATATCTCAATGGAACCCTTGCTACATGTACTTTCTGAAATGGGTTTTGTAATTATCTACCGTAGGTCCCCCGTCTAAGAGGTGGCTCAGCAGCGACTTCGAATGGAGTGTAGTGTTTAAATCCCTACCCACGCTCAGCATGAAGTTACAGACATCTTCTCTGTCCAGCTGGTTTCAAAGAAAACCAAATGTGCAAGTCTGGGAAAAGCAGAGCTGACACAAAGCAGAGCTGACACAATGCAGAGCTGTCAGTCACTTAGCTGTGATTCTGAAAACGGACAGCTATTAAACCATTTTACTTTTTATAGCTGATAATTTCAGTATCAAAATTAAGAAGAAAGAGCAATGAAGACCCATGAGGATGAATTGTTCAGAAGTTCATGAAATGCCTTGGCTATACAGTAATATAGATTTATTCATTAAGGTCTTGCTGCAGTGCAACATTTGCATCAAAACTAGAAATTAACATGTTTCTTACAAGTTATTTTTTCAAAAACAAATACTATAATTTTGAGCAAATGCTGATGGAATCTGGTTCTTTGTGTGCAGTGATTAATTAATTAAGTTTTTTAATGGCTTTTAATTGGTGTCATAAAACATTATTTATTGACGGCTCGTAAACATTAATATTTAGCAATCACTTGTGACATTCACTTGGAAGCTACTGTACCGTTGAATAAAAGCTGGATCATTTTAATTAGAAGTTGTTTCAGTTTCCTAACAGTAGAGCCTTCTTGAGATACTGTTTTATTTTATTTCCCACTATTTAGGTATAAAAATATTTGAAGGAGAAACATGCCAAAGATGGTGCTGTCATTGTCCTTTGTCAAAACATTTCGCTTAGGTCTGTCTCTAGTTAAAATAATTTTATACAATGTTACATTCCAACCAAATTAAATGTTTTTTGGGGTTTCTTTTTTTTTTTGGAAAAAGCTGGATTTATAAAAAGCAGGATTTGTAATGCAAACCTTATAATAGCTGCTTGTCTTTTTATTATGCCTGCTATTCATAAAGACAAGCTTGAAATTGACAATCTATTTAAGAGAAATGTTAACGAATACCTTTTATTTAAAACAGCACAACTCAAAGGAAAGAGCATGCAGTAATACTTTCTTTCTGCTAACATTTCATAAATATAGTTGATATCCAAGACCAGCATTTAGAAGTTGGCAAGGCTTTTATTACTTAAAGACAGGGTGTACCATTTCACCTTAGGTAGTTTCCCTGAAGGAGAGTTGGGCTCCTATTCAAATCCATATCGTTCCAATGCCATCTAGTTTATTAGGCAAGCTAATACAGAAAGATTGACAACGTACGTCATGTTTTCATGCTGATTAACAATGAATATACAATGCTGCTTGCTGAAAACTAGAAGACTACTGGCAAGCCCAAAACTGTCAGTCAGTTTTTTGACCCTCAGGGCAACAGTTCTCCATTAAAACGCTCTTGATATAAAAAATCTAAATGAATGTAATACTTGTCTCCAGTGAGGGCTGGCTTCTTCCCATTGTTACTACTAAGAGGGGCAGAGAGGTAAATGAGTTCACCAAGCATGGATTCTGTCTGAACATCCCCTTTGCAGTAGTCATACAGCAAACTGTCTACAAACCTTGACCTGAAATAAACCCACAAATATGAATCCGCTAGACAAATAATTATTGTGCAAAATCTTTTTAAAAGGTTGCAAGTATAATTAATAAAAGTGAAGGTTGATAAGAAGAAAAAAACATCTTAAAAAATGAAATAAAAATAACAATAGAATTTTTTTATTTCTTTACACAATGTTCTATACTTCTCTATTGGTGGGATGGTACTTTCGGACTCGAGGAATTTTGTTCAGTGTGTGATGAGATCATCAGCAGCGCTAAACAGAATTCCTCCTGGCCTCACTTACCATCCCACCAACAGAGATGTATACAAAATTGTGGAAATTTTAAAATTCTACAGCAAGACCCATCTACAGCACCTATTTTTAAAAATCCTCCACTAATGTCCTATAGAAGTGACGAGAATCTAAAAGAATACGTAGTCCACAGTGAAATTTGCTCTTCTGCAGAACCTTTAAAAGGCACAGTCCCATGCAACAGACTACGATGTACAACACGACAGTTTTAAGGGGGAATGAAAGCAATGAATAGAGAATAATGGGTAATCAGGAAATATGCATATTAATAATAACACACTTATTTTTAAATGTGTAGGACATATATTTTCCTTAAAGAAAATCAATTCCATTAAACCAATGATAAGATTTGCCAGAAGATGGGGATATATAATGCATGTATCAAAACACTTCTCATTTACGACTTCCTATAAAGACCCACATCTATTAGCATTCATAAATAATCCCTAGTCGCTTCTTCTTCCTATAGATACTTCAGTATATCAAGGTCAGCTGAGAGAATCCATTTGATGACACAGTGGCTAGCATTTTCCAGAAACGAGGATATAGTTGCTTAAGATTAGATTAATCTCCCATTATCAATGGTTGACCCCCATTAGGGAAGTAGTCTCTGTGAGCGCCATTGATTTGTTATTACGTATTCTTATTCTTTCAGAGGGTCTTCATCCACACCTCCCCCAGGGTGTCTTTGTGCTGCCTGTGGGCACAAAGGAAGGCAATAAAAGAGTGTTTGTAAAACTATTAAGAAACCGTGCGAGAGATATTGTGTGAGAGGTTGCGTGGGCAGTACATAGGACTGTCAAAAAAGACTGCATTAATGGTAATTAATGACTTGCTGTTTTAACTCCTCAATTCCCCTTGGTGGAGATGGGGCAGCTATAGAACAGACCCTTTCTCAGAGCTGCAGAATAAGCTGCTGCTGACTACCGTCATACTGCAGTGTGGCCTTCCAAATGCAGGTTATGAACAACACATTGTAAACGCCTGCCAGTATCTGAACACTGTCAACCACAGGGCACAAGGATGGCATAGATTCAAATTGGCAAACACATTTTTAAATAAGAACATTCCTTAAGGATTCATTCTTATTTGGGGATGAAAATCTGCAACTATTAGTCCATAATTTCTTTGACGTGCCCCATGATTGAAACGAACAGTGACAGAGAGATGGAGCTCATTATGTAATACAGAATTCATGTTATAGATTCCACTTGCATGCGAGGAGCAGACTAACAACTCAAGAACCCAGGTGAGCCCATCCCTTCCTTGTATTATCAATCCAAAGATACAATATGTCACTCTAAGAGAAGGGGAAGGATTCTTGGACGCGCCACCCTGTCTGAGATTATAGCAAAGCATCACTGATATTCAAATGTATTTATTTTTTTAAGTCTACTTTTATGGTAGACATACTGAATAAAACAATAAGTAAAAAGCTGTTGTAGAAGATATTGAATTACGGCATGCTGCATGTAATAGCATACTGTAGGATTACTGGTACCACAACTGCCAGCTGTACTGCAATCAACTCAATTGACACTTTATTTATAAGCATCTTTTTTGTTGGTAAATACTTAGTACAAGCAAGAGAAAAGCATGATCCACTGCAAAATGAGCATGGCAAAGTTTACTAAGGGTACCCGGCACAAATATTATTTTGGAGATTTGTTTTAGGGGTCACTCAGCAAGAATGGACTGGGTCCAAACAGGATAACACTGGAAAGGATATGTACAGTAGTAATACTAGTTGTATATAATATGCCTTATTTCCAGAAGCACATTTTGGAGAATGGCACTGTCACTGCATGACAATGCAAAGCACCTGATATGTGATATACGACAGGCTTAAAGAATAGTGTATATCTAGGCTTAGGTGACGCCTCATACTATAAATGAAAAAATAAGAGCACGCTAAAAGAGCAATGTTCTTGTATTGATGGTGTGCTATAGCCGTCAAGTAGATATACAGAATGTAGTAAAATGCCAAGGACTGCTATCTGCTGTTAAGCTTATATATTTATTATTATAACATCATTATGAAAAAACAATAAAGCAAATTTATGCAGACGTGTTGCGGCCACTGGCCTTCGTCAGTGCAGCAACATAAATTATTATTATTATTATTATTATTATTATTATTATTATTATTATTATTATTATTATTATTATTATTATTATTATTCTATAAATGCCCTAATAAGGCAGACTCTTCAGTAGCACGGTATGCTGTATAATGAACATCTTATTTAGGCTCTAAACAGACTCCTCTACATACAGTAGATACTGATTATTCAAAGAACAGAGCTGATTATGTAAGGAAATCCTTGTGAGTGTTAGGTTGTACCTTCTATGATGTTAGAAGTGCCCTGCGGTTTCTGACCGGGGACACATTGCTGGCTTAGCAAAACCAGACTGTAGGCTTGTTATTGCTAATTAGTTGGGACCTCACCTTTATAGTTGCTTTGCTTAAGGAGAGCACTCTGAGGTCTCCAGAGCTTGTCTGTTGTATTGATGCCAGCTAGGATGTATTTAAGGCAGGATAGGATAAAAAGGCTTGCGGCAAGGAAAGTGTGTGGTAGATGTAGCCACATGGGCTGCTGTACAAACAGGGTTTTGGTGGCTTGCCTGAGTTCTATTTGCAATAACTCATACAAAGCGTAGCTCCCCACCCTTGAGGTTTTGTTTCTTTACTGTCACCACCATCAGTGGCTCCCCCCACTTCTACTTTTCTTCAGTAAACACTGCAGAGGGTCGAAGTGGAACTTAACAGGTGTTCTATAGCAAGAGCTTATATACTCTGGGAAACTCTGTCTCATTGCTTCCGCACTTAAAAAACAATTCAAACAAACAAAAAAAAGAAGACCTCCCTGTGTAGCACACCCCCCTCCCTAACTAAAGCTAACACACAGGCCTCCTTACTGGCAAGCACAGCTTTCTAGTAACTAACTATTTCCTGTAACGTGATTTAACTGTGCGTGAGCTATTGACTATTTATTCAGTTAATTACTTACATTTGTGGCCGATGAACAAATACATAATGATCACAATCTCATACACACATCCTAATAATTATGACGACCAGTCATAAATCTGCTCTAGATTACAGCAACCACAGCGCCTGGTATTTCATTATGCACCTAGAAAAGTGATTGTGCTCTTGGTGTAGCACACAGTGGAGCGTGTTCCTTTGCTAACATAGCAGTTAGAAGGGAAAAAGGATGGCGAGTGTGGTTTAAACATAATAGTCCCTCAGGGTCGGGAGAGGTTATGGTAGCATTTCGCATCGAATCCTTTTCCAAACAGTAAAAAAAAAAAATAAAATAAAATAAAAAGTGGCTGGAAAGTATTACTTCATGTGTCAGACATGATTCTGATGTGTGCGCCAGTCCAAGATAAACTTCGGCTCCTGCTACCTGAGATCATAGTGGTGGCAAAACCACACTTTAAAATAAAATGAAGCGTGCTTTTCTTTTTTCAAATCTAAACCACACAAGTTAAGAAATAGGTATAAAAAATAAATTAAAAAAACAGCATAGCGCAACAGTGAACCCCCTCAAAAACTCAACATAAAAGACAAGGGTGTTACTGCTGTTTTAATTAAGCATTAAGATAAATGAACTAAATGAACACAATTCAGTAAATATGTGCTGCAGTCTCATGAAAGAGCTCTGTAACCACTAAGGGTTTGTTTAATCTATGCTACAATGTTATGAAGTCTAACTTCAGGAGTGCAGTTGACATAATGCTGTTTTGTAGAGGCATATGATTGGGTTCTCGTTGAAGTCTACATTCGGATGTCATTATTTGACTACCTAATGAATAATGATGCATTACAAGATATATAGCAAAGCAAGAATAGCGAGCCAAACAGTTCACAATAGCAAACTTAAAAAATACAAACAGAAATGTGTGTTGCTGTGATGAAAAACAAATTGCCCCCAGGGTAGAATGCAAAGGTAAGGGATTATCTCATAAAATGGTATGAAAACATGACGTACATTGGCTATGTGTAAAAGATATCTTTCATTGATATGTCCAGAGGTTAAAACTACGAGGATGTGAAACTGGTCATTTTTACAGGGCAACACCAGAAATGGACAATAACCCAACAAGTAACTACGATGTGATAGGTGCTACAGGAACGTGATTATCCAAGAGTGAAGGAGACAAATATAATATTAGTGGGTATACACTGTATAGGAAAGACAGAAGAGGTGGAGGGGTAGTGCTATACATCAAAAATAGTCTTGCAGCCTAGGTATTAAGTCAGAAAGAAAAAAAAAAAAAGCAGAATTAATATGGGTCAGAATAATGAACAAAAATTAAAAAGGCACAATAATAGGACATGCTGTAGATCACCAAAATCAGGCACCAGGCAAAATAATCTGTTATAGAAATGCATGCAGCAAAGAAGCTGCCATATTAAATGGGGGATTTCAACAAACAGCTATCCAAGATCATGCAACAGTCTTTTGACACAGGGGTTGTACCGACAGACTGGAGAATTGCAAACATAATACCGATCCACAAAAAGGGAGACAAAACCAAACCAGGCAATTACAGACCAATAAGCCTGACTTATATTATATGGAAACTTATGGAAACTATAATAAAATCCAAAATGGAAAATTGCCTATATGGTAACAGTATCCTGGGAGACAGTAAGCATGGTTTTAGGAAAGGGAGATTGTGTCTAACTAACCTGCTTGACTTTTTTGATGCAACTTCGGCAATGGATAACTGCAAAGCACATGACACGGTTTATTTCGATTTCCAGAAAGCTTTTCACGTGGTTCTGCATAAAAAAAAAAATACTTCTCAAACTGAACACAGTAGGGATTCAAGGAAATGCATGCACATGGAATACGGAGTGTTTAACATGTATAAATCAGAAAATACTGATTAGAGGAAAAACCTCAAAATGGAGCGAGGTAACCAGTTGAGTACCACAGGAATCAGTATTAGGCCTCTGCTCTTCCCAATATACATTAATGGCATAGACTCTGGTATATTAAGCAAACTTGTTAAATTTGCAGACGACACAAAAATTGTAGTGGCAAACATCGTTGCAGCAGCAAAGGTCATTCAAAATGATCTAGACAGCACTCAGAACTGGGCAGACACATGGCAAATGACATTAGGTAGAGAAAAGTGTAAGGTACTGCATGCAGGCAATAAAATGTTGCATTATAAATATCATATGGGAGATACTGAAATTGAAGAAGGAATCTATGAAAAAGACCTACGAGTTTATGTTGACTCAGAAATGTCTTCATCTGGACAATGTGGCCAACAAGATGCTCGGATATATAGTGAAAAGTGTTGAATTTAAATCAAGGGAAGTAATGTTAAAACTTTACAATGCATAAGTAAAACTGGGTTTAAAAGGCATGGCATATGCAAATGACAAAAAAAAAAAAATTATCTATTCAGTCTTGGACAAAGAAGACTATGTGGCGATCTGATTCAAGTATTTAAAATTCTAAAGGTTATTGACAATGTCGACACAAGGGACTTTTTCGACCTGAAAAAGAAACACAGACCAGGGGTCACAAATGGAGATTAGATAAAGGGGCATTCAGAACAGAAAATAGGACGCACTTTTTTAAACGGAGAATTGTGAGTCTGGAACCAACTCCCCAGTAATGAAGCCGACACCATGGGATCCTTCAAGAAGCTGCTTGATGAGATTCTGGGATCAATAAGCTACTAACAGCCAAACGAGCAAGACGGGCCGAACGGCCTCCTCTCGTTTATAAACTTTCTTCTGTTCCTCTTATGTTCTATGTACTGTCTCTACACAGCAGTGACTTTAAAAGTCACATGCCCTCAACTTAGCAGCCATATTATAGCATAACCAATGTAAAGGTCACTAATACATTTAGCATGCCGGGGAAATAGCACTCCATGGGGCAGTATATCACATAGTACACAAGGGTGAGCGTTACACTAGAGGTGTTATCCAAGGCTGCTCAGTAATGTGCATTATACGCAGAGTGCATGGAATAAACAGTGTGCATCTTATTCCACAAAATACTGTATTTTCATTCATTTTATTTGACTGCTACTGTATGTCACTGGAGTAAGTTAAACCACTTCAAAATAACTATTAAGCACTGACCTACTTTATGATGGAAATATAACTGTATGTAGCTATTTGAATGCACTGTTGTGGGTTTCTCATGAAGGATCGCATACCACGCCTTCTGTCAAGATTACTACACACAACATAGGCTGGCTTTAGAATGAAATCAGATGAAGTCCAAAATTAGTTTGAACACCTGTGGCACTTAACTGAATTATTTATTAATAAATGTATTTTACAAGGAAATACTCTACAAGATCTAACATCAGCACAACCATAGCTATTTTTGCAAACAATGTATTCATTTCACAAAGGAAATCTTACATAGGGTAATGCAAACAAAACCGACGATAATCTAAGGAAAATCGATGACAGTTAAAGTATTGCCTTTTAATGATTTTTTATGGTGCTAACAGGCAGAAATGGCAACAATCACTTCTGACAAGTTGAGCTGCATTAGCTTCATGTGACAGTTTTATAGGGCACCCCACATACTGCAGATGACTCTTTGATGTTGAACATCTGTTGTTACTAAGGGAAGGTTTATTTTTGCTACAGCAGAATTCATGCAGACCTTGTTTGAACTGGAATGTCCGACACCAGATTTCCTTACATTTACATACAAGTTGATTAAGAATCTCACACACACACTTCTATGGAGATTAATATATTTATATTGCTAATTAGAAATATTGTAATATTTAACGATGGGGGTGTTTAGATCTGCCACTGATTAGATGAACTGAATTGGCCCCAGTGTATATTCCAAAGCTTCTTTAGAACAATGCAATACTAACCTATTGCAAGTTAAAAACTTAGCTGAGTGCGTATAAATTTTTTTTAAAAAAATGAACAAGATCTAGCTTTGAGGGGCTCCATTTCCAACAGCTTATAATAACTGATGACATTTAGAAACCATAAGAGGCTGCTGGACTTTACTGACTTTCCTGTCAGAAAAGTCCAGTAAAGTCCAGAATTTTTATTGTTCATGTTGATGTAAGACTCAATGGGCCAGTGTAAAACAGCTAAAAACAGAAATGAACATCTTCACATGAAGTACAGTGATGGTGCTGGAGTTAAATCCTGGCCATCTTTCCCATTTTTATTCCGTTCGCCTTATTGTTTCACATTCCTAAATCCAAAAAACAGTCCATACCCCCTACTGGTTCTCTCTATTTTCACAAGATCACATTAATTGTACAATAATGACCCATTCTCTTCGAGGGTTTCAGAATGTAATAAAATGTTCTTTAGGGAAATCTGTGCTTGGCTTTTATGGAGATTTTTCTGTTTGAGGAAGAAAAAATAATATTTATAAAAGCTAGACTAAAAGCTGCCTACCTTTAGCATGCATAGCAAAGGTTCCTAATCATGGGTACCAGATGAAATCACTAAGTTACAATTATTACTAATACTGCTATTTGTATGAACAACAAACATGTTTGTTTAGACTGCCCCCTTGGTCACAAGCTTGTGTCTGAACTATAGGTCTACCAATTGCTTTCTTGATCATTTTAATGATTTAAAGGACAAGACTGTCTGTACCTAGTGTGGGGAAATCTGTGGTAAAAACAATAATCATATAGATGTATCTAGCAAGTTTCATGACAATGTATTCTAAAGTGTTGTACACAATAGCACGTCTACAGGGCCCAAGGTAGCAGTAAGCCATGCTTGTCATACGCTAGATTTTAATCTTGCAGGAGAAGGAGTATTGATTCACTGTATCAATCAGTAACCCCACATTTTGTTCAAGAATAAAACTTTAGTTTCTTTCATGTTAGTTTTGGGTAACTGCTATTAAAGCCCCATCATCAATGTTCTTGACATACATGTGAGTTTCAACACAAGCAATACTGGCACACTGCTAAAATCTGATCAGAAGATTACATCATTTAAAATCCATTACATCGCCATCCTATAAAATGATAAACTTATGAATCCTCAATATCAGACTAATGGCTATGAACAGAAAAAAAAAAAAAAAACTTATTAGTGATTAATGACTTATTAGTTGTAAAATTGTTCCTACTGCACCATAAAGCCATATGCCTGCATTTGCCATGTGTAATACAGCACTGATATACAATTACTACAGTAGCCTGTATCATTATGATGATATGTAGTAGATCTGTTAAAAACACATCCCTGTATTGTGTTCAGCTCAGCACCTGTCTCATAAGAGCAACTTTAGAGTGAGTTAATGGAACAGTCCAATATATTGCAGCAATGGACTATTTCTAATTGCAATGTGCAAAAAGTGATGGAGCCGTCACCTCTGGGTTTCTAGCAATATCTGTATACCAACTATTTTGTTATTTTGCACTTTTTAGCTAAAGTTTCATTGATTCAGTTATATTGCTTATAAACAACACCTTGGGATGGTTCAGATGAAGGACTACATAATAAATGTGTTTGGTTTTTTTTGTTGTTGTTTTTTTTGTATTGCAAAGTATTGTATTCTACCCTCACTGGTAAGAAATTCAAGTCATTTCCTTTGAGATGGCTTGTCAAGGCGGCCTAGGCTTAATTCATTTTCATCAGATGTGATATTCACCAAAAATAGTGTTTCAATATGCATTACTGAGACCTTCCCTTGTCAATCTCACATGAAAGGGGCAGGAAACATGTGCTGAATGAGCTATCTGCTCTAACCCTTGAGATGAAATCAGGGTTAAGGCACGTTTGCCAGGTGTGGTGAAGCTTGCACCGCAGCTGTGGGTGCCAGAACACAGGATATTAATGCACTATGTTTCAGTTCATTGTCAAATCAACTGCAACACCTGCACACTTGGAAACTTAATCCATATCTGTCTAACGATGTAAAGGATGCATTCAGGTGAATTTTAAATGCCATTCTGCCTTGAAAATGGGAAGGCTGGTACATATAGGCAGACAGATAGACAGATATTTAAAATATGGTTCATTTTCTCATCCTTCCTGACTTGACTACAGAGCATAGGTAGAAAATGCTTAGCAGGTATTAGAAAGTGATGAAGTGCTTTGGGTCAGTGTAATAACACCGTGTAACAATTTTTTTTTTTGTTCCTGGGTAGTAAGTGTTATTTCCTAATTGCTTATGCCTCGAAAGTATAGAAAATGGTTATTATACCCCACAAACTTTGCTTTTGTGACCAGGACAGTGATATTTAAAAATATCACTATTTCCAGTGGGAAAACGGTCAAATGTATGTCTTTTCTTTCACATAAAGTCAGAAAAAAACAACATATGAATCAAATTAACATGTATTTATACTAAAGTTATACAAAAATGACTACAAAAGATTTAGAAGTGAGTAGTTTTTCGAGATTTACGATTATACTGTATTTACAGTATAGCTATATTTCTGTTATTGTGCTGGAGATCTTTTCAATAAAAGGCTGCAAACCAACAGACCGAAACAACTCTTTGCACAATTTTAATCACATAATTGAAAACTGCGTAACAAAGCTGTTCCTGTTTTACATGACGTTTTAATGTAGTTTTTTTATGTGAACTTGCAGATAGTGGTTTCGATGATGTAACATTTCACTGGCTAATGTGTGTATGTCCCATAGTTTTGGCCGGGTCTTCCTTGTAAAATAGATTTTTAATCTCAAATCACTTCCTATTTAAAAAAAAAAAAAAAAAAAAAAGGTCTGTCACTGTGGAGAAAGACAGGCACGAGGTTAGGTGGCTGGTTCTAATAAAATGTCCAGTGTGTATATTTTGTGATTTTATATTACACGAAATTATGAAGACCCCGAAAAGGTTTCTTGTACAGATTAAGATAAAGTTTAGGATGTTGCATCCATCTCCTGACTGCAGGATTGCTGGAGGCTTGCAGGTATTCTCTTATCATTGTGAGGGAATTATTACGCATCATCTCTAATTGCTGTTCTTCACTTATATAGTGTCAGTATTAAGACTGTTGTTTAAATTGGGTGAGTGTAGCCTCTGTTAAACTGTGTATTTAGAGGTGTACTATTGACGATTGCCCAGCCTACAGCCTTTTATTTTTGCCATCATGCCAAAATAAAACAAGGCAGGCAGACAGTGCTTTAACTGCAGCTTCTTGTTTCTGAGTCTCTAGGGGCACTATCCCACCCTAACACCACTTGTGGCAGGATAGAGCTGTGGGCCCAGATGTTAGGTGGCAGGAACAAGAAGCTGCAGTTATTTATTTTTACTTTTTTTTTTTTTTTTTTAGTTGTCGCCAATTATTATTCTTATTATTTTCTCCCCAATTTAGTCGTGCCAATTATTTTTAGGCTCAGCTCACCGCTATCACCCCTGCGCTCAGCTGTTCCTACCTTCCTTTTTCCTGTGGCTCTTGGGTTTCTTTCCCAGCATCCTTTTCACCTCTTTGGTTTCGTTGTCGGCGTTTGCGGGTGGGTGCTACGTCAGTGACATCATGTAAACTGTCATCGAGGGGGGTGTGGCCACGTTTAACTGTTGAAGCAATCGGAGCAAGTATTAAATCCAGAAAATGAGAAAACTCAAAATTGTAAGGTTTGAACATTTTGCAAAAGTTACAGAAAACTAGTAAGAAACAACTCAGAATGTTCATTTACTGCAACAACTTCAACCTGAACTTTAACAATTAAAAACAACTTGATCTCATTTCTAGTTCCTGGAGTAGGCCATTAGATCACTGGAGCAGAAACGTTTCGATGTATAATGTTCTAAAATAAGCATATATTTTAAACAGTGCTATATTTTGTTCAAACCTCTTTGCACGTATGTCCTGGCAGACATCTGCATTTAATTTTTTAATTCAATTGTTTTACCAGGTGGTGTTCTTATAACCCACTATAGTAGCTGAAAATACTTTAAAAACACAATTTAATGATTTCGATAGCTTTCTCCATATATCCTGGTTTGTTAATAAACTGGAGAAACAGAGGTAGGCCCTTCCTGTCTATTCCTTTGCAGGACTTTGTTCAAACCTGTTCCTTAATTTTATATTTGACACAAGAAAATAAAAAACGTATGAACCTAGTAGTTCCTAGCAGATCCCAGTGATTGAGCATGACTTGGTAACCGATTCCATACCCTCAAAAGTGTCTCCCACTCTGTGTCTTAAGTCTTCATCCACCTAATTTCCAACAGTCACCTCTTCTGCTAACACAAGAAAACACCATACACTTTATATTATCGATGAAGAGCACAGCTACCATGAAGAATGTTGAGCCTTCTCTCTTAAAGACAGAAATCAAAAATGTTGCATACATGCTACCTATTTGGGTACAATATACTGAAAAGGAAACTGTTCTGTCCAAAAAGGGCTAGGTCTATAAAATAAGCTGCATGCTTTGTATTAGACTGTGACTTCAATTCCTACCACTGTGAAAAGAACTGCATTGGCAAAAGAACTATTGGCTTAGTCACTTTGCCATTTAGCTTCCATTAAACAGCATGTGGTCTAGGACCCATGAACATTCCAAGGTCTCGTCAAGCAGGCCATTTGCCAAGTTAGCTGCAGTCCCTTGGAGCAGCATCCTCTAGAGCTCAGAAGCTTTCTCTGTTTAAAACCGTCCTTTCATAGATGAGCCTGCAAAGCTTGCACCTGCTTTAAAACTAATAAATCACAACTTGGCACGCGTGAACAGAGAGACTTTGGAAAATAAATTTGGTATTTTTAATTTATAGCTCATAAACAGGATGAAATGTTGATGGAAATGCTAACAACATAATTAGTTATTTCCCTTCTCCTGGGCCAGTAATAACTATGGTTGCCTATGTGGCATGGTGAAAGGGGTGTGTGTGTGGGGAATAGTAGGTCGGCAGAGAGGGGGTTAAACTTCTCCCTCTCAAAACATTGTGGGAATGTGGATGAAGCCGACAAGTGAATAAGGGAGTAAATGATTAATTAGGCTCCAGCCACGGGTGTACAAAATAGGTGTTCAAGGGTGATGATCGAAATTAGCGTGGAGAATTAATGTCAGTGCTGGTGGTGAAAGTTAGTATTTATGTTAAGTTAGTCTGTTTGTTCACATTTTGTGAGTTTTGTAGAACCTGTTGTTCTGCCCCTTGTGCCATTTTGTTTTGTTAAATGTATTTTTGTTAAAGTTTCTACCCTGCAGTAACATCTGGGCTAGGAGTCTACCGTGCCACACCCTACAAAACAATGTTATGCTACGCTGTTAAATAGTGGCTCCAAGCCTGAGCACATACCAGAAAAAAAGTTTGGAAAGTTAAGTACATGTACGTTGTGCAAATCAAATTTAAATTGATGTGGCTTGGAATCTTCACACATGGAACACTGATGGCAAATTTACTACACACATGTTTCTTGAGCTTTTTCAATGTTACTGAAAATCTCATACCCCTAGTTATGGGTGAAGTGGATTGGTAAGGGGAGTCAGTGAGAAAACATTTACCCATTACTTCCATGCCACTGCAGCTCCCATGTCTTAAAGAAAACAGCAGCTGGATTATAAGAAAGTTTACTTTACCACCCATTCTCCTGGTGTTAAATTCCTAAACACACAGTGCAACAGGGTGGCTGCAGCCATTGTGCTCGTCAACAAAGGAGAACAATTCATTCTACAGGAAGAAGAGTGCAATCTCGGCTGATTCTGAGGTCTAAACAAAGGAAAATGTACGTATTGACCATCAGTGAAAGCACTTCCAAATCCACCCCAGTTCCTAAGAATGACCTGTTACAGGGGACTCTTTTTCATAAGCCTCAGTGTGCAAGTGGGTGGCACGACCAATGTGAAACCCAATCCCCCAAGACTTGCACTACATATTTAATACACATTCCTTACCAAAGACCTCAGCAGCTTTGCTGAAGAACAGGGTGAAAAAAAGGCATCACTGCTGGTTTGATTAGTAGACTGTGAAAGGAGTCAGTCTGGTTTGCTACTTTGTGGTGTCAAAGGTTGAGGACTAAAGGAAAGTGAGTCTCTTGGATAAGGACAGGGTTCGGTAGGTTTCTTCAAAGATTAGACTCTTCTCTGCCTTACCTCGCTCCTGCCAAGGGTTCCAGAGTCATTTATCAAGTGTACTCTGTTCACTGTTTTTTTGCGTTTTTCTTTGGCTAAAACTTTACTGATACACATTTTTAGGAATACATAATTTTTTTTTTTTTTTTTTAAATCACTGTCCAAGTAGGTAATCATTAACGCTATTTATCATTGAAACTTGTATTAATAAGCTGTGTTGTACATTATTATACTGAAGTTGGGTACATAGCTAGCTGCTTCAGTCCACAAAATGCTTCTCGAATGATGAATAAATGTGATTTATAGTTAGTCAAATACAATTGTCCCATCTATCAAGTTTTGTGTTTTCACAAAATAGTTCATCATTATTGATAACTGATATATATATATATATATATATATATTATAATAATTTTACGTTGTACAAAACTTTTGCAAGACAGTTCTGAAGACTCTGCATTAATGTCTGCAGCTTACGAGTCATAAAACGGCATTGACACATGAAGAAGATTAGCTAGGTGTCACTTAAGTTGCTAAACCTTTCGTGTGCTAATAAGGTCATTATGTGGGTGGGTCGGCAGAAGCTACATCTTGACACCTCTAAATTAAAAACAGGATCTTGACACCTCGAAAACAAACCTACTGAAGTGTATAAACTAGATTGCAGAGTCTTACTGATCTTTGATTGAAGTATTCTTATCTGAAAATGAAAAAAACTCTTGAAAACAGACAACACAGAAGGTTTAAATCAGAGAAAAGTGCTATTGTACAATCAAGCTATTGGGAGAAAGATATTATATATTTGTATAGACAGCAAAAGCTTGCTTTAAGGCTGTCTCAGTAAAAAAAAAAAAAATCCACCTCACAATTTTTATATACTCTTTATATACTGCAAAGCCACCTTCAAAACTGATGCCACCTCTGTATTTAGTATAAGGCCACTATCAGCTGCCCTAAACCTTGGTAAGAAGACCACCCCTTGACTGGCCCTAATAGAAAGGTTTCACTTCACTCTGAAGATGCAGTTAAACCTTTGGTTTCATATATTGGGCTGTGCATCTTCACCATGCAAACAAAGACGTGGCTGGATAACTATACAGTAGCATAGTAAATTGTGATGGGTCTCTATAACAGATTTTCATTATAGTACTTCCATATTTTCTCCACTCTATTAAAATGGCCTTGCATGTAAACACATGTGGCTATCCTGCCTCTCGGTGGACCTCCCACAATATATGCACCTATTGGTTCATTTATATGGTACATCTATATCTACCAGAAATAGTATTTCCCTAAAAGTAGAAATAATTTCCATATAGCAAGTTTATCTATTTAAAATACATTTTACCAGAAACATTAAATCACAAATCAGAATTTGGTTCCATGAACACTCTTGAGAGAGATATGGTCAACCAGGGTAAACGAGTGTCTGGAATAATTTAATTATTCTCATTACGAAAACTCAAAATAATAATTCAACCAGTTTAATTTAATCATTGGAAAACTATAGACAGTACTATTGTCTATCAGACTTTGTTTCCATCCTTATTTCTTAAATCCATCTTAATCCGTATCAATATCTGATTCAATGCTTTGTTCGGCTAAATTTGGCCTTGCTCTGTTCTTTATTTTGCCTTTATTTTACCATGATACAGCATTGTGCGTTAATCCTTGTTTCCATATTATATTGTATTCGATTTCATTGTAGTCAATGGCAAGGTCACTAAATGAAGTATCCTACCCACTATAATTCAGAATTATTTGTTTTGCTCAGGTGTATTTAGATGTGACAGTTTTATAAAAAACAAAAATAAAAAAGCACTGTAACTTCAACATCTCTCAGTTCCAGGGTTCCTCCAAAAGTCCTGAAGATTTTATACATGCAACTTCTAAGAGCAAATTTAACACTACACCTCTCCTAAAACAAATAAAACATCTTAACGAGGCAGAATGTTCTTGGGTGCTGACCCCACACACAACACAGAAGAATGTTCTTGGGTGCTGACCCCACACACAACACAGAAGAATGTTCTTGGGTGCTGACCCCACACACAACACAGAAGAATGTTCTTGGGTGCTGACCCCACACACAACACAGAAGAATGTTCTTGGCTGCTGACCCCACACACAACACAGAAGAATGTTCTTGGGTGCTGACCCCACACACAACACAGAAGAATGTTCTTGGGTGCTGACCCCACACACAACACAGAAGAATGTTCTTGGGTGCTGACCCCACACACAACACAGAAGAATGTTCTTGGGTGCTGACCCCACACACAACACAAAAGAATGTTCTTGGGTGCTGACCTCACACACAACACAGAAGAATGTTCTTGGCTGCTGACCCCACACACAACACAGAAGAATGTTCTTGGGTGCTGACCCCACACACAACACAGAAGAATGTTCTTGGGTGCTGACCCCACACACAACACAGAAGAATGTTCTTGGCTGCTGACCCCACACACAACACAGAAGGCTATATAAAGTGACATTCCAGATTACACAGATCACTGCCTGCAAACAAAACAAACCAAAACAACAATGCCATGGTTTCCTAAAACAGGAATCACAGATACATGTATATTTTAATTACCCCTGGGGGTCTCTTATCTCTATATATACTTCCTTCCCTTCACACGGGATCACAGAAAGCTACCTACCTCAGTGATTGACCTTTCAGATTATATTTATTAACTTAAAATGAGGGAGACCTCAGTATGCTGGTTTTATGTGCGCGCACACACACACACACACACACACACACACACACACACACACACACACACACACACACACACACACACACACACACACGCACACAATGTGTGTTTCCCCAGTATTGGTATTCTTGATTATAATATTTTAGATTATTGCACTAAGTAGCCCCCACAACTCCTTGCTCAATTATTTGGTTTCATTAGGTTTAAAAAACAAATTATGAGAAGGTGCAAGTCATCTTTTCACATTTATTATCAAAAAGTTAATGTTAAATGTTTCAATAGCATTAAAATATGAAAGTACTTGTCTGTAAATCTTGAAATTCCAGACACAGGGTGTATTACTGTGACATACTGAGTCCTATTCACAAACTACTACTAGACATGTTTACAGTTGCTAGGGATTTGCTTTCCCATACATAATTCCAGTGATTAACTAGAAATGCATGGACGTTGTATATGCGTAATATTATATTTCTGCAGTCTAACTCAGGACGCTCCTTTCCCCACGATGTACGTCAGAGAGTATGAAGTTCCAGGAGGAGGTGAAAGGAGTGCACACTGCCATGAAGCTGGCAAGCCTTTCTAAACACAAGCGCACCCATCCGGCTGACAGCTCTGAGGCAGAGCACGGTGAGTTCATACCTCTGCCAGTCCCACTGGGATCCGAGCTCAAGCAGCATCAGAT